>NC_084732.1:99290041-99415041 GCF_033978785.1 Entelurus aequoreus | reverse complement strand
TATATATATACTTGAAGTGTGTATATTGTACATATTACATATTGTTATGCAGGGGTCTGTTACTACATTATTTATACTTGCAGTGTGTATATTGTACATATTACATAATGTTATGAAGGTGTCTGTTACTACATTATATATATACTTGCAGTGTGTATATTGTATATATTACATATTGTTATGAAGGTGTCTGTTACTACATTATTTATACTTGCAGTGTGTATATTGTACGTATTACATATTGTTATGAAGGTGTCTGCTACTACATTATATATATACTTGCAGCGTGTGTATTGTACATATTACATATTGTTATGAAGGTGTCTGTTACTACATGATATATATACTTGCAGTGTGTATATTGTACATATTACATATTGTTATGAAGGTGTCTGTTACTAAATTATATATATATATATATACTTGCAGCGTGTATATTGTACATATTACATATTGTTATGAAGGTGTCTGTTACTACATTATTTATACTTGCAGTGTGTATATTGTACATATTACATAATGTTATGAAGGTGTCTGTTACTACATTATATATATACTTGCAGTGTGTATATTGTATATATTACATATTGTTATGAAGGTGTCTGTTACTACATTATATATATACTTGCAGTGTGTATATTGTACATATTACATATTGTTATGAAGGTGTCTGTTACTACATTATACTGTATATACACACATTACATATGTACAATGTACACACCTTTAATAATAGTGATCTGAGTTTGGGCTGGAGCAAGTGTCCTCAATTCCATTTGTCCAAAGGTCAGGGTTTCTCTCAGCCAACACTGTAAAGGCTAGACACTTAAACAAATATAAAACAATATACAAAACTATTATTATACTATTGGATTTTTTTTTTTTTAAATAGAAATGTTACATTTTACCATTCAGAGCGCATGGATCATTACCCATTCAGCTATCAGACAATTACATGGAATCTTCCAATTGAGCAGTTTTCTGTGAAACTGTATGCTTGGACTATTTCTCTGCGGTTTGGAGAATGCAGGCATCGATCCTGCTACGTCTCACTTGTTAAGCAAGCGCTCAACCATAATACAAAAACATAACACACAATAAGCAATGCTTGAAACAGTGCAAAGATCATACAAAAGTGAGTACTGGGCTGTGGTGATTGCTCTAAAACTGCAAGAGAAGCTCAGCTTCCCCTAAAAAAGTGATTCTTAAACTAGTGGTACGCCAATGAGTCCATTAAATATCCAAACACAGTGTTACTGTTCAAACGGTTTGTAATGTTACAGTGGCCAAAATAGTAAATATATGTTTTAAATGAATATACTATAATAATAAAAGTGATTATTTCCAAGTTTGTATACCATTAAAACATGGCGCTGGACAGTTTGTTTTAGGCATATGTTGACAAAACATTAAGCTTTTTTTTTTTCAAACAGCTCAACACACAAACAAAGAAACGGTCACACATGCTTGCCATTCTTCTTGCCTACTATAAAACCCAACTTATCTGCCGTGTGCCAGCATGGTCTTCGCCTCAGCCGGGTGCTCGGCCATGTTGGCAGGGAGCCTCGCCTCGGTCTTACGGCAGTCAAGACCGTTTCGGGCGGCCACTTGTGCGCCACAGTGTTGGTCACCGAATTGAAGCTCTGTCCAATTGTTTGTTGTGGACTTTACGGCGTGGTCTGCCTTTGTCTTCAAGACTTCAAAGATTCTTGGTTGTCATGCAAGACACACGGGGAAATGAAGATACCGTTTCTCTCTCTCTTCACTTGTTCCTGTTTGCTAAACAGGAGACAAACCTGTACCTGGTTTACAATCAGGAAACCTGCGACACTGGATTGTGTCTGCAAATGTTAGTGCCCAGTACTAACATTTGTCACCGAATTGAAGCTCCGTCCAATTGTTTGTTGTGGACTTTACGGCGTGGTCTGCCTTTGTCTTCAAGACTTCAAAGATTCTTGGTTGTCATGCAAGACACACGGAGAAATGAAGATACCGTTTCTCTCTCTCGCTTCACCTGTTCCTGTTTGCTAAACAGGAGACAAGCCTGTACCTAGTTTTCAATCAGGAAGCCTCCGACACTGGATTGTGTCTGCAAATGTTAGTGCCCAGTACTAACATTGGTCACCGAATTGAAGCTCCGTCCAATTGTTTGTTGTGGACTTTACGGCGTGGTCTGCCTTTGTCTTCAAGACTTCAAAGATTCTTGGTTGTCATGCAAGACACACGGGGAAATGAAGATACCGTTTCTCTCTCTCTTCACTTGTTCCTGTTTGCTAATCAGGAGACAAACCTGTACCTGGTTTACAATCAGGAAACCTGCGACACTGGATTGTGTCTGCAAATGTTAGTGCCCAGTACTAACATTGGTCACCGAATTGAAGCTCCGTCCAATTGTTTGTTGTGGACTTTACGGCGTGGTCTGCCTTTGTCTTCAAGACTTCAAAGATTCTTGGTTGTCATGCAAGACACACGGGGAAATGAAGATACCGTTTCTCTCTCTCTCTTCACTTGTTCCTGTTTGCTAAACAGGAGACAAGCCTGTATCTAGTTTTCAATCAGGAAGCCTCCGACACTGGATTGTGTCTGCAAATGTTAGTGCCCAGTACTTCAGTCATACTTGCCAACCCTCTCAATTTTCCCGGGAGACTCCCGAATTTCAGTGCCCCTCCCGAAAATCACCCGGGGGCAACCATTCTCCCGAACTTCTCCCGATTTCCACCCGGACAACAATATTGGGGGCGTGCCTTAAAGGAACTGCCTTTAGCGTCCTCTCTCACCTGAAAAGGAGACTATTATATATGTCTCCGTTATCCATAGGTTTATCTATAACCCATAAAGTAGGCAGGCACGGAGCTATTTCTCAGCGTGTGTTTATTCCAGCCGGCACGTTAATACACCGACACACAACATTCGGATTCCCATCATGCATTGCTTCAAAACTACGGCAAATAGTAATGTCCAAAAACATAACACAGACGAAGCAGAAGAACGAAGAAGAGACATGGCGACGACGAGTAAGAAGAAGAAGTACGCTTGCAAGTTCCAAAATGATTGGAAAAAATAATTTCAGTTCATCCAGGACAGCTCGAAGGGGAAGGTGTATGCTGCCTGCAAATTTTGTAGATCAGACTTCTCCATTGAACACGGTGGCCGAACGGATATACTCATTCATGAACAGATTATTTATATGCCCCCCCCCCCCCCCACTCCCGAATTCGGAGGTCTCAAGGTTGGCAAGTATGACTTCAGTACTGCATTCTCACTGGCACTCATCGAAAGCAGACGCTCCCCTTCCCTCTCCCTTGCTTCTTTGTTTTGTTTTGTCTTAACTTTCTTGTTGCCTCTCTTTGCACTGCTCTCTAAAATCTAAATAATGGAATCGATCAACTGACCTCTCAACAAAATCGACAAGATCTCGGGTTCGGGGGAACCTGCCTGTCTTGACGGAACGGTTGTTGCTGGACAGACAACGGACTCCTGGGAGAAGAGGAGTGCCGCATGCCTGGTGAACCTTTCAGTCGAGGACGTTGAAGAAATCCACATATTCGGAACCATGACACCAGGACATATTGTGATTGGAGTAAGCGTTGCTCTGGTGTATCGAAGAATTGGAAGACGCTACGTTGAAAGTACCCTAAAACTGCCACAACTGATTGGAGGATGCGAATAGAACAGTGGGCACTGAGACTTTTGCAATTTTGGACTATATTGCAATCTTTGATGCAATCTTTGCCGACATCTTGGAGATGCTGGCTGCTCTGATGGGGAAGTATGATGAATTTGAGGATCAGAAATAGATCTGGCTGGCTAGGCGGGTGTCCCCTTCCTCCCTCACCGCTCCATGTGTGTCCATCCCGAAGCCCAGCGCTCGGTGGCAGCGGACGACCATCCATCGGTATACCAGTAGCTGCGGTCCCCTGCTAAAACCTCCAAACAAGCTCAAGATGTATTTTTGCTCGCCCAAACACAAACATTCTAACCTGGATTGTTTCCAAGCAACGTGGCAAGGTTGTTACAGCGACGCTGAGATCATTATTCATGCGTTCGTTACGTCTCGTCTCGATTACTGTAACGTATTATTTTCGGGTCTCCCTATGTCTAGCATTAAAAGATTACAGTTGGTACAAAATGCGGCTGCTAGACTTTTGACAAGAACAAGAAAGTTTGATCATATTACGCCTATACTGGCTCACTTGCACTGGCTTCCTGTGCACTTAAGTTGTGACTTTAAGGTTTTACTCCTTACATATAAAATACTACACGGTCTAGCTCCATCCTATCTTGCCGATTGTATTGTACCATATGTCCTGGCAAGAAATCTGCGTTCAAAGAACTCCGGCTTATTAGTGACTCCCAGAGCCCAAAACAAGTCTGCGGGCTATAGAGCGTTTTCTATTGGGGCTCCAGTACTATAGAATGCCCTCCCGGTAACAGTTAGAGATGCTACCTCAGTAGCAGCATTTAAGTCCCATCTTAAAACTAATTTGTATGCTCTAGCCTTTAAATAAACCCCCTTTTTAGACCAGTTGATCTGCCGTTTCTTTTCTTTTCTGCCCCCCTCTCCCTTGTGGAAGGCGGCGCACAGGTCCGGTGGCCATGGATGAAGTGCTGGCTGTCCAGAGTCGGGATCTGGGGTGGTCTCCTGCTGGCCCCACTATGGACTGGACTCTCACTATTATGTTAGATCCACTATGGACTGGACTTTCACAATATTATGCAAGACCCACTCGACGTCCATTTCATCCGGTCTCCCCTAGAGGGGTGGGGGGTGGGGGGTGGGGGGGTGGGGGTCACCCACGGGGGGTCACCCACATCTGCGGTCCTCTCCAAGGTTTCTCATAGTCATTCATATTGACATCCCACTGGGTTATGAGTTTTTCCTTGCCCTTATGTGGGCTCTGAACCGAGGATGTCGTTGTGGCTTGTGCAGCCCTTTGAGACACTTGTGATTTAGGGCTATATAAATAAACATTGATTGACACTGATTACATCAAAACCCTCCCAGAGGATAGTGCAGTGAAGATACAACAAACTTCTTCCCCGTCTCTCACAGACACACACCTCTTGTTGGTGTCGTTGACTTTCAGTGGACTGACGGGCTCTGTTATCGCATTTGTGAGAGCACCAAGGTCGCGGAACAGAGACACGCTGCAGGCTTTCACACACATACATCCACGTAAAACACCCGAAAAACATACCTCACCCCCCATCCCATGCCTTCGACGCCTCACCCCATGTGGTATGACGGAAAACCAAGCACCGCCCGTAGTGGCTGGCAGCTTCGGACCGGATGCCCGCCCCCTCAACCCTCGTTGCAAGTTTCGAGTTGTATGTCGTAACATGTATATGTGCTTTGCTATGGACTTTTTTCTCAGTCCAGACTGGGCCCCACTCAATAGGAGCCCAGTCTGAAATCGACTTCTTTTTTTATTTAACTCATCCTCCCCTAGCGTCTACCTTTTTTCTCACCTTTTACAGGGCGCCGTACGAGGCAACCCATCACCACTCCTGTTCTCTTCCCTGTGTAGCCCACCCACTCCATTCAATTTGTAAATAAAACGTTCTGACACACACCTTTGTTGCTAGCAAATCATCAAAAACCCATCAAGGAGACATTCGAGGTCGACTTAAACATAGGAGAATCGTGTTTTCTTATTTCTAACTCTGTTGAAGTGGATTAATTAACTCATATTATGTTCTACATATGGTGAATGCTCATATTCATCTTGGAGAAACCAAACCACCAAGTTTAAGTAAATAGTGGTATTTCAGTTTTAGCTCATAATAAGATACGGCCCCTTAGATTGATGTTCGCAGGTGGGTTGGATCACTTCTCGTAGGAAAAGAGGCTCTAATTGGGACTTCGGAATGCAAAAGTGACAACCATTTCCTTGAGAAAAGACTACCTGTTTAGCTAACTGACTTAAAGCAGTTGTTTTCCAGACACTTACACACGAACATCTCCTTTTATGGTCAGGATGCGCTCTCTTGACTTAGCATACACACCTACAGAGAGACAGGAAGGAAGAATATAAAACTGATATTTTGGCTTCTCCGTTTTTTTTTTTGACCTAGGCTTCTCCGGGTACTGCAGACCTGTTTAATGACACTCGCTTGTAATAAAGACACTTTTTGTTCAGCAAAGCGTCTCCGACGTCTCTTTCGATCCAGCCGCACTGCCGTGTTGCCCTCCTGCCCGGGAGGGGGTGACAAGACCGGAAATACACTTCACTGTCAAAATAAATCACTGTTTATGAACCCAATTTAGCAGAATACTACACCTGTACTTTTTTTTTTTTATTGACTAATCTTGAAAATGTAATTGTACTTGTGCAATGACAATGAAGAGCATACCATACCATCCTTTGATTCAACGGTGGTCAACGGCTTCATCCACATCAGCGCTTATGATGAAACTGACTGCACTTTGCTCTCCTTCTCTGCATCTTGGGGTCACATCACAGTCCACACCATTCACCACTGTGACATCAAAGTTCTTAACTATTAGAAAGTAAACTTTAGCAAAAAAATATATATATATTTATATATTTATGAGTACTGTAGATCAGTTGTGTTGCAACACTTCAGAATTTCCGAGTGACTTTCCAGTGCTTTAAGTCCATTTTAGATCGGGTACTGTTACTCAATCTCTTATGCAACGCCTAATGGACCTCTAACCCTCAATCCAGCGGCCATTAGTATGTTCTCCTTCACAAACACTTCAGGTATGCGATGATCTTTCATTGCAACTTTGCCAATGACACTTAAAATCCACCTCCGACATTCCGACACTTTGAATGTGTCTTGTGTTGCAATATAAAGAATCATCCGAACGCTCGGTTGTCTGTGTGTCACATCAAGTTCCGTCTTCGGGTGACAGTTTCTTATCTTGTTTGCCCGCTCTGAGACCTTTGTCCATCAATGACATCATTCTGTCACAAGCCTTGCAGTCATTTGTCTGACCTAATGTCTGTCCTTTTCCATGTGAATCTTGATAACTCTCTTTGCAACAACCTAAGAACGCTTAGTATTTCTCAATAAAAAATAAAAAAAATCATAATTAATGCACTTCTGGCTTCTCGAAGACTGACAAATCAAAAGATGCGGGGGCCATTTTGGTAGTTTTCGCCTTCAAAACCAGTACAATATCTAGATTTGTAGATACATAGAAGAACTATTTTTATTTGTATTATTTAATATGTATTTATTAGTGATTCCCAGAGCCCAAAAAAAGTCTGTGGGCTAATGACCGTTTTCTATTGGGGCTCCAGTACTATGGACTGCCCTCCCGGTAACACTTAGAGATGCTACCTCAGTAGAAGCATTTAAGTCCCATCTTAAAACTCATTTGTATACTCTAGCCTTTAAATAGACCCCCCTTTTTAGACCAGTTGATCTGCCGTTTATTTTTTTTTCTGCCCCCCTCTCCCTTGTGGAGGGGGGGGGACACAGGTCCAGTGGCCATGGATGGAGTGCTGGCTGTCCAGAGTCGGGACCCGGGGTGGATCGCTCGCCTGTGCATCGGTTGGGGACATATCTGCGCTGCTGACCCGTCTCCGCTCGGGATGGTCTCCTGCTGGCCCCACTATGGACTGGACTCTCACTATTATGTTAGATCCACTATGGACTGGACTCTCACTATTATGTTAGATCCACTATGGACTGGACTCTCACTATTATGTTAGATCCACTATGGACTGGACTCTCACACTATTATGTTAGATCCACTATGGACTGGACTCTCACACTATTATGTTAGATCCACTATGGACTGGGTTCTCACTATTATTTTAGATCGACTATGGACTGGACTCTCACTATTATGTTAGATCCACTATGGACTGGACTCTCACTATTATGTTAGATCCACTATGGACTGGACTCTCTCACTATTATGTTAGATCCACTATGGACTGGGCTCTCACTATTATGTTAGATCCACTATGGACTGGACTGTCACTATTATGTTAGATCCACTATGGACTGGACTCTCACTATTATGTTAGATCCACTATGGACTGGACTCTCTCACTATGATGTTAGATCCACTATGGACTGGACTCTCACACTATTATGTTAGATCCACTATGGACTGGACTCTCCCACTATTATGTTTTATCCACTATGGACTTGACTCTCACTATTATGTTAGATCCACTATGGACTGGACTCTCACTATTATGTTAGATCCACTATGGACTGGACTCTCACTATTATGTTAGATCCACTATGGACTGGACTCTCACTATTATGTTAGATCCACTATGGACTGGACTCTCACTATTATGTTAGATCCACTATGGACTGGACTTTCACAATATTATGCAAGACCCACTCGATGTCCATTTCATCCGGTCTCCCCTAGAGGGGGCGGGGGGGTCAACCACATCTGCCGTCCTCTCCAAGGTTTCTCAAAGTCATTCACATTGACATCTTACTGGGTTGTGAGTTTTTCCTTGTCCTTATGTGGGCTCTGAACCGAGGATGTCGTTGTGGCTTGTGCAGCCCTTTGAGACACTTGTGATTTAGGGCTGTATAAATAAACATTGATTGATTGAAGAACTACAAATTTGGTGCGAATGTTGACGAGCCAAAGCCAAACTGAAATGCTACAAGTTAGCTTGCTGGGCAGACAGCGTCAAGTCACAAAAAATATGAGCAAAATGACCGAAGAAAGCTATCATGCTAACAGTACTATGTTAACATTCTTACAGTTAGCATTGGCTAAATACCTAAATATGATGTTTATACCTGTTAAATTAGCTAATAAAGCTGGCACACTACTGTTAGCATGCTAAAATACTACCAAAAAGCACCAAAATATATTAATCTGCGATGTATAACTGAAAACAATTGTAAAAATGCTAGCATGGTAAAGTTGGCATACGTCAAGAACCAAAATAATGACTCTGGTGTAATTACTTTAAAAATCTAGCCTGCTAACATCGACATACTAACAGGTAGCACATTGCCTTTATTTATTTTGTACACAAAAATGTATAATCTTACTTCAAGTCAAAGTCCGATGAAGTGAACAAAAAGTCAGATGAAGTTCTAGAAAGCTCAAATGAAACATTTTGCCGAACCTGAGAAAGCTCCGCACCTTATTAACCTCACAACTCACCTCATCACACCATGTCCGTTGTCCAAACATGTAGAGACGTCACGAAAAACCAGGAATCTACAAAATAGAAACCGCAACAGTTAGCGTGCTAATGTAGCATTAGCATTGCTGTCTTTGTTTAGCTATTTAACTAGACTTGTGATGTTAAGTCGCTGGCATTGACACAAAACTGATCTACAGTGATTGTTACATATTTTTAAAACAATATTGGAGATTTGATGTGATAGAATTAGCAGTTTAAACTTCATGAGATTACGGCTAAACCCGCTAAGCTTAGCTAGGCTAAGTAACACTGGTAGCGTAAGAAACGGCCAATGTACATTTAAACAAGTCAAGTTGATAGTCATGCTGTAGTCATTAAAGGCCTACTGAAATGATTTTTTTTTAAATTTAAACGGGAATAGCAGATCCATTCTATGTGTCATACTTGATCATTTCGCGATATTGCCATATTTTTGCTGAAAGGATTTAATAGATAAAATCGACGATAAAGTTCGCAACTTTTGCTCGCTGATAAAAAAAAGCCTTGCCTGTACCGGAAGTAGCGTGACGTCACAGGAGCTAGTATTCCTCACAATTCCCCGTTGTTTACAATGGAGCGAGAGAGATTCGGACCGAGAAAGTGATGATTACCCCATTAATTTGAGCGAGGATGAAAGATTCGTAGATGAGGAACGTTACAGTGAAGGACTTGAGAGGCAGTGCAGGACGTATCTTTTTTCGCTCTGACCGTAACTTAGGTACAAGCTGGCTCATTGGATTCCACACTCTCTTTTTTCTATTGTGGATCACGGATTTGTATTTTAAACCACCTGGGATACTATATCCTCTTGAAAATGAGAGTCGAGAACGCGAAATGGACATTCAGTGCCTTTTATCTCCACGACAATACATTGGCGAAATGCTTTAGCTACGAGCTAACGTGATAGCATCGTGCTTTAACTGCATATAGAAACAAAAAAATAAAGGATAGAAGGAAGGATAGATAGAAAATCAACAATACTATTAAACCGTGGACATGTAAATACACGGTTAATGCTTTCCAGCCTGGCGAAGGTTAACAATGCTGTGCTAACGACGCCATTGAAGCTAACTTAGCAACTTAGCAACGGGACCTCACAGAGCTATGCTAAAAACATTAGCTCTCCACCTACGCCAGCCAGCCCTCATCTACTCATCAACACCCGTGCTCACCTGCGTTCCAGCGATCGGCAGAAGGACGAAGGACTTCACCCGATGCGTTTGGCGGCCCGGAGACGTAGGAAGTCAAGGTGAGGTCGGCGGCTAGCGCGGCTAGCGCGGCTAGCGCGGCTAGCGCGGCTAGCGCGGCTAGCGCGGCTAGCGCGGCTAGCGCGGCTGAAATTATTATTTTTTATTTAAACGGGGATAGCAGATCTATTCTATGTGTCATACTTGATCATTTCGCGATATTGCCATATTTTTGCTGAAAGGATTTAGTATAGAACAACGACGATAAAGATCGCAACTTTTGGTATCTGATAAAAAAAAAGGCTTGCCCCTACCGGAAGTAGCGTGACGTAGTCAGTTGAACATATACGCAAAGTTCCCTATTGTTTACAATGATGGCCGCATGAAGTGAGAGAGATTCGGACCGAGAAAGCGACGATTTCCCCATTAATTTGAGCGAGGATGAAGAAAGATTTTTGGATGAGGAAAGTGCAAGTGAAGGACTAGTGGGGAGTTGAAGCTATTCAGATAAGGAAGATGCTGTGAGAGGCGGGGGTGACCTGATATTCAGCTGGGAATGACTACAACAGTAAATAAACACAAGACATATATATACTCTATTAGCCACAACACAACCAGGCTTATATTTAATATGCCACAAATTAATCCTGCATAAAAACACCTGCGTGTTTGTTATGCTAGCTCCTAGCTCCTATGCTAGCTCCTAGCTCCATAGAACAGGCCAATACAATTCAAACACCTGATCAACACACACAATCACTCAGCCCAAAAGACCGTTCACCTAACCCAAGGTTCATAAAGCTTATATATTTTTAAAAAGTTACGTACATACGGAAAAAAAAGTTGCGCACATACGGTCAAGCGATCAAATGTTTAGAAGCCAAAGCTGCATACTCACAGTAGCACGTCTGCATCTTTGTCATCCAAATCAAAGTAATCCTGGTAAGAGTCTGTGTTGTCCCAGTTCTCTACAGGCGTCTGTGTTTCGAAGTCAAAAGTCCTCCTGGTTAGAGTCTCTGTTATCCGAGTTCTTCCATCTTGACTGCATCTTTCGGGAATGTAAACAAAGAAGCGCCGGCTGTGTACTGTTGTTGCTGACTACGTTCGAAAAATACGTCCATTTCGCACCGACAACTTTCTTCTTTGCTTGCTCAGCTTCCTTCTCCATAATGTAATGAACATGATTGCAACAGATTCACGAACACAGATGTCCAGAATACTGTGGAATTATGAAATGAAAACAGAGCTTTTTCGTATTGGCTTCAATGTGGAAGGCATACCCGTGTTCCCCGGGCTACGTCACGCGCATACGTCATCCTCAGAGGCGTTTCGAACCGGAAGTTTAGCGGCAAATTTAAAATGTCACTTTATAAGTTAACCCGGCCGTACTGGCATGTGTTATAATGTTAAGATTTCATCATTGATGTATAAACTATCAGACTGCGTGGTCGGTAGTAGTGGCTTTCAGTAGGCCTTTAATATGCCACAAATTAATCCCGCATAACAAACACCTACGTGTTTGTTATGCTAGCTCCTAGCTACTAGCTCGAGCTAGTTATAGCAAGCGATCAAATGTTTGGAAGCATACTCACGGTATCGCATCTGCGTCTGTTAACGAAGTCAAAGTCCTCCTGGTAAGAGTCTCTGTTGTCCGAGTTTTTCGATCTTGACTGCATCTTTCGGGAATGTAAACAATGAAACACCGACTGTGTTGTGTTGCTGACATCCCTCGCAAAATACTCCGCTTCGCACCGACTTTCTTCTTTGCTTGCTCAGCTTCTTTCTCCGTAATGCAATGAACAAATTGCAACAGATTCACCAACACAGATGTCCAGAATACTGTGGAATAATGATGAAAACAGCTATTTCGTATTGGCTTCGATGGAGAAGCCATACCTGCGTTCTACTGGCTACGTCACGCGCATACGTCATCATCCGAAGGCTTTTTCAACCGGAAGTGTGGCGGGAAATTTAAAATTGCTCTTTATAAGTTAACCCGGCCGTATTGGCATGTGTTGCAATGTTAAGATTTCATCATTGATATATAAACTATCAGACTGCGTGGTCGCTAGTAGTGGCTTTCAGTAGGCCTTTAAGTGGTCATATTAACGGTTCCCAGTTTGTTCATCAAATACCACGTCGTGGCACTTAGCTTCAGAGCCGTGCATCAAATATTGTTCCTCGTTGTCCGTCTATTCTATCGCTTAGGCTGGCAAACGGGGGGATTTTATTTTTTTTAGGGAGGGTGGCGACAAGACTGCCCTGTCATGCACCGTTAGTCGGGCATCAGGGGGAGCCATGAGTGATTGTTCGCTCCCAGCCAGTCTTGTCGTGAGCCAAAGACTTTTGCCTCCACAATGATCCTACAGTTGAAGGAGATTCCGGAGTGGATTTTACAAGCTCCGAGCTTTTCCACTTCAGTAAGTCTGAGCAAAGATGAGTTATAAATCATTGGCGCAAATGACACGGCTGCGCGTGTTCAGTTTAAATATGCACCGATGTCTCTGTTGGGAATGTTTGACAGACTTCAAGACTCAAATGAGACAGGCGTGACCTTGGTTAGGGCTTTAAGCGCCGCCCTGGAGCTTTTTCACAAATGTATGAAAATGGAAAAAGATGGGGAACATTTTTTTTTTTTTAACAAGGTTTCTGTAGGAGGACAAACATGACAAAAACATTCTTAATTTGTTAAAGAGCCCACATTTTATTATTTTTGTGTTTATGCTTCACTGATGAGAGACTTTGCTTTGTCCTACCAATGTTGGCGGTCCTTGAACTCCCCGTAGTTGTGTGTTACATGTATAACTTTCTCCGGCGCTGCCACATTAAGACATAGTTTATGTTAGTCAGTGGTCCTGGATGCATGCTGATTGGACAATATGACATGTCGGTGGTCCTGGATAACTGCGGACCGGACAATATGACATGTCCGTGGTCCTGGATAGGTGCGGACCGGACAATATGACATGTGCGTGGTCCTAGTAGCGTGCAGATTGAACAATATGACATGTCAGTGGTCTCGGATGCGTGCCGACCGGACAATATGACATCTTGGTGGTCTTGGATGCGTGAGGACCGGACAATATGACATGTCTGTGGTCTTGGATGCGTGCGGACCGGACAATATGACATGTCTGTGGTCCTAGTAGCGTGCAGACCGGACAATATGACATGTCTGTGGTCTTGGATGCGTGCGGACCGGACAATATGACATGTCTGTGGTCTTGGATGCGTGCGGACCAGACAATTTCACATGTGCGTGGTCCTAGTAGCGTGCAGACCGGACAATATGACATGTCGGTGGTCTTGGATATGTGCGGACTGGATAATATGACGTGTACGCGGTCTTAGTAGTGTGCGGACCGGACAATATGACATGTGCGTGGTCCTAGTAGCGTGCAGATTGAACAATATGACAAGTCGGTGGTCTCGGATGCGTGCCGACCGGACAATATGACATCTTGGTGGTCTTGGATGCGTGAGGACCGGACAATATGACATGTCTGTGGTCTTGGATGCGTGCGGAACGGACAATATGACATGTCCGTGGTCCTAGTAGCGTGCAGACCGGACAATATGACATGTCTGTGGTCTTGGATGCGTGCGGACCAGACAATTTTACATGTCCGTGGTCCTAGTAGCGTGCAGACCGGACAATATGACATGTCGGTGGTCTTGGATATGTGCGGACTGGATAATATGACGTGTACGCGGTCTTAGTAGTGTGCAGACCGGAGAATATGACATGTCGGTGGTCCTGGATACACGTAGACCGGACAATATGACGTGTCTGTGGTCTTGGATGCGTGCGGACCAGACAATTTCACATGTCCGTGGTCCTAGTAGCGTGCAGACCGGACAATATGACATGTCGGTGGTCTTGGATATGTGCGGACTGGATAATATGACGTGTACGCGGTCTTAGTAGTGTGCAGACCGGAGAATATGACATGTCGGTGGTCCTGGATACACGTAGACCGGACAATATGACGTGTCGGTGGTCTTGGATGCGTGCGGACCGGACAATTTCACATGTCCGTGGTCCTAGTAGCGTGCAGACCGGACAATATGACATGTCGGTGGTCTTGGATATGTGCGGACTGGATAATATGACGTGTACGCGGTCTTAGTAGTGTGCAGACCGGAGAATATGACATGTCGGTGGTCCTGGATACACGTAGACCGGACAATATGACGTGTCTGTGGTCTTGGATGCGTGCGGACCAGACAATTTCACATGTCCGTGGTCCTAGTAGCGTGCAGACCGGACAATATGACATGTCGGTGGTCTTGGATATGTGCGGACTGGATAATATGACGTGTACGCGGTCTTAGTAGTGTGCAGACCGGAGAATATGACATGTCGGTGGTCCTGGATACACGTAGACCGGACAATATGACGTGTCGGTGGTCTTGGATGCGTGCGGACCGGACAATTTCACGTGTCCGTGGTCCTAGTAGCATGCAGACCGGACAATATGACATGTCGGTGGTCTTGGATGCATGTAGACCAGACAATATGACGTGTCGGTGGTCTTGGTTGCATGCGGACCGGACAATTTCACGTGTCCGGGGTCTTAGTAGCGTGCAAAACGGACAATATGACATGTCGGTGGTCTTGGATGTATGCAGACCGGATAATTTGTTGTGTCCGTGGTCCTAGTAATGTGCGGAACGAACAATATGACGTGTCCGTGGGCCTAGTAACGTGCGGACCGGAATATTTGACGTGTCTGCGGTCCTAGTAACGTGCGGACCGGACATTATGATATGTCGATGGTCGTGGATGCATGCGGACCGGACGATATAACATGTCGGTGGTCCTAGTAGTGTGCGGACCGGACAATATGACATGTCGGTGGTCTTAGTAGTGTGCGGACCGGACAATAAGACATGTCTGTGGTCTTGGATGCGTGCAGACCGGACAATTGCACGTGTCCGTGGTCCTAGTAGCGTGCAGACCGGACAATATGACATGTCTGTTGTCTTGGATGCGTGCGGACCAGACAATTTCACGTGTCCGTGGTCCTAGTAGCGTGCAGACCGGACAATATGACATGTCTGTTGTCTTGGATGCGTGCGGACCAGACAATTTCACGTGTCCGTGGTCCTAGTAGCGTGCAGACCGGACAATATGACATGTCAGTGGTCTTGGATGTGTGCAGACCGGATAATATGACGTGTCTGTGGTCCTAGTAACGTGCGGACCGAAGAATATGACGTGTCCGTGGTCCTAGTAACGTGCGG
Organism: Entelurus aequoreus; assembly: GCF_033978785.1. NCBI lineage: Eukaryota > Metazoa > Chordata > Actinopteri > Syngnathiformes > Syngnathidae > Entelurus > Entelurus aequoreus. Next base: position 99,399,461 of record NC_084732.1, on the reverse strand, counting down.
ACCGGAATATTTGACGTGTCTGCGGTCCTAGTAACGTGCGGACCGGAATATTTGACGTGTCTGCGGTCCTAATAACGTGCAGACCGGACATTATGGTATGTCGATGGTCGTGGATGCATGCGGACCGGACGATATAACATGTCGGTGGTCCTAGTAGCGTGCGGACCGGACAATATGACATGTCGGTGGTCCTAGTAGCGTGCGGACTGGACAATATGACATGTCGGTGGTCCTAGTAGCGTGCGGACCGGACAATATGACATGTCGGTGGTCCTAGTAGCGTGCGGACCGGACAATAGGACATGTCCGTGTTCCTAGTAGTGTGCGGACCGGACACTATGACATGTCGGTGGTCTTAGTAGTGTGCGGACCGGACAATAAGAAATGTCTGTGGTCTTGGATGCGTGCGGACCGGACAATTACAGGTGTCCGTGGTCCTAGTAACGTGCGGACCGGAATATTTGACGTGTCCGTGGTCCTAGTGACGTATGGACCGGACAATATGACGTGTTGGTGGTCTTAGTAGCGTGCGGACCGGACAATATGACATGTCGGTGGTCCTGGATGCACGTAGACCGGACAATATGACGTGTCGGTGGTCTTGGATGCATGTAGACCGGACAATATGACGTGTCGGTGGTCTTGGTTGCATGCGGACCGGACAATTTCATGTGTCCGTGGTCTTAGTAGCGTGCAAACCGGACAATATGGCATTTCGGTGGTCTTGGATGTATGCAGACCGGATAATTTGTTGTGTCCGTGGTCCTAGTAACGTGCGGACCGAACAATATGACGTGTCCGTGGGCCTAGTATCGTGCGGACCGGAATATTTGACGTGTACGCGGTCTTAGTAGTGTGCGGACCGGACAATATGATATGTCGGTGGTACTGGATAACTGCGGACCGGACAATATGACATGTCCGTGCTCCTAGTAGCGTGCAGATTCAACAATATGACATGTTGGTGGTCTCGGATGCGTGCCGACCGGACAATATGACATCTTGGTGGTCTTGGATGCGTGAGGACCGGACAATATGACATGTCTGTGGTCTTGGATGCGTGCGGACCAGACAATTTCACATGTCCGTGGTCCTAGTAGCGTGCAGACCGGACAATATGACATGTCGGTGGTCTTGGATATGTGCGGACTGGATAATATGACGTGTACGCGGTCTTAGTAGTGTGCGGACCGGACAATATGACATGTCGGTGGTCCTGGATGCACGTAGACCGGACAATATGACGTGTCTGTGGTCTTGGATGCGTGCGGACCGGACAATTTCACGTGTCCGTGGTCCTAGTAGCGTGCAAACCGGACAATATGGCATGTCGGTGGTCTTGGATGTATGCAGACTGGATAATTTGTTGTGTCCGTGGTCCTAGTAACGTGCGGACCGAACAATATGACGTGTCCGTGGTCCTAGTAACGTGCTGACCGGACATTATGATATGTCGATGGTCTTGGATGCATGCGGACCGGACAATATAACATGTCGGTGGTCCTAGTAGCGTGCGGACCGGACAATATGACATGTCGGTGGTCTTAGTAGTGTGCGGACCGGACAATAAGACATGTCTGTGGTCTTGGATGCGTGCGGACCAGACAATTTCAGGTGTCCGTGGTCCTAGTAGTGTGCAGACCGGACAAAATGACATGTCGGTGGTCCTAGTAGTGTGCGGACCGGACGATATAACATGTCGGTGGTCCTAGTAGCGTTCGGACCGGACAATATGACATGTCGGTGTTCTTAGTAGTGTGCGGACCGGACAATAAGACATGTCTGTGGTCTTGGATGCGTGCAGACCGGACAATTTCATGTGTCCGTGGTCCTAGTAGCGTGCAGACCGGACAATATGACATATCAGTGGTCTTGGATGTGTGCAGACCGGATAATATGACGTGTCTGTGGTCCTAGTAACGTGCGGACCGAACAATATGACGTGTCTGTGGTCCTAGTAACGTGCGGACCGGAATATTTGACGTGTCTGCGGTCCTAGTAACGTGCGGACCGGACATTATGATATGTCGATGGTCTTGGATGCATGCGGACCGGACGATATAACATGTCGGTGGTCCTAGTAGCGTGCGGGCCGGACAATATGACATGTCGGTGGTCTTAGTAGTGTGCGGACCGGACAATAAGACATGTCTGTGGTCTTGGATGCGTGCGGACCAGACAATTTCAGGTGTCCGTGGTCCTAGTAGCGTGCAGACCGGACAAAATGACATGTCGGTGGTCATGGATGTATGCGGACCGGAATATTTGACCTGTCCGTGGTCATAGCAACGTGTGGACCGGACAATATGACGTGTCCGTGGTCTTGGATGTATGCGGACCGGAATATTTGACGTGTCCGTGGTCCTAGTCACGTGCGGACCGGGGTATTTGACGTGTCCGTGGTCGTAGTAACGTGCGGACCGGACAATATGACATGTCGGTGGTCCTAGTAGCGTGCGGACCGGACAATATGACATGTCGGTAGTCTTAGTTTTGTGCGGACCGGACAATATGACATGTAGGTGGTCCTGGATGCATGTAGACCGGACAATATGATGTGTTCGTGGTTCTCGATGCGTGCGGACCGGACAATATGATGTGTCGGTGGTCCTAGTGACGTACGGACCGGACAATATGACATGTCGGTGGTCTTAGTAGTGTGCGGACCGGACAATATAACATGTCGGTGGTCCTGGATGCATGTAGACCGGACAATATGACATGTCCGTGGTCCTAGTAGTGTGCGGACTGGACGATATGACATGTCGGTGGTCTTGGATGCGTGTGTACCGGACAATTTCACGTGTCCGTGGTCCTAGTAGCGTGCAGACCGGACAATATGACATGTCGGTGGTCCTGGATGCATGTAGACCGGACAATATGACATGTCCGTGGTCCTAGTAGTGTGCGGACTGGACGATATGACATGTCGGTGGTCTTGGATGCATGCGGACCGGACAAAATGACATGTCGGTGGTCATGGATGTATGCGGACCGGAATATTTGACGTGTCCGTGGTCATAGCAATGTGTGGACCGGACAATATGACGTGTCCGTAGTCTTGGATGTATGCGGACCGGAATATTTGACGTGTCCGTGGTCCTAGTCACGTGCGGACCGGGGTATTTGACATGTCCGTGGTCGTAGTAACGTGCGGACCGGACAATATGACATGTCGGTGGTCCTAGTAGCGTGCGGACCGGACAATATGACATGTTGGTGGTCCTAGTAGTGTGCGGACCGGACAATATGACATGTCGGTAGTCTTAGTAGTGTGCGGACCGGACAATATGACATGTCGGTGGTCCTGGATGCATGTAGACCGGACAATATGATGTGTTCGTGGTTCTCGATGCGTGCGGACCGGACAATATGACGTGTCCGTAGTCTTGGATGTATGCGGACCGGAATATTTGACGTGTCCGTGGTCCTAGTCACGTGCGGACCGGGGTATTTGACGTGTCCGTGGTCGTAGTAACGTGCGGACCGGACAATATGACATGTCGGTGGTCCTAGTAGCGTGCGGACCGGACAATATGACATGTCGGTGGTCCTAGTAGTGTGCGGACCGGACAATATGACATGTCGGTAGTCTTAGTAGTGTGCGGACCGGACAATATGACATGTCGGTGGTCCTGGATGCATGTAGACCGGACAATATGATGTGTTCGTGGTTTTCGATGCGTGCGGACCGGACAATATGACGTGTCGGTGGTCCTAGTAACGTGCGGACCGGACAATATGACATGTCGGTGGTCTTAGTAGTGTGCGGACCGGACAATATAACATGTCGGTGGTCCTGGATGCATGTAGACCGGACAATATGACATGTCCGTGGTCCTAGTAGTGTGCGGACTGGACGATATGACATGTCGGTGGTCTTGGATGCATGCGGACCGGACAAAATGACATGTCGGTGGTCATGGATGTATGCGGACCGGAATATTTGACGTGTCCGTGGTCATAGCAATGTGTGGACCGGACAATATGACGTGTCCGTAGTCTTGGATGTATGCGGACCGGAATATTTGACGTGTCCGTGGTCCTAGTCACGTGCGGACCGGGGTATTTGACTTGTCGGTGGTCGTAGTAACGTGCGGACCGGACAATATGACATGTCGGTGGTCCTAGTAGCGTGCGGACCGGACAATATGACATGTCGGTGGTCCTAGTAGTGTGCGGACTGGACAATATGACATGTCGGTAGTCTTAGTAGTGTGCGGACCGGACAATATGACATGTCGGTGGTCCTGGATGCATGTAGACCGGACAATATGATGTGTTTGTGGTTCTCGATGCGTGCGGACCGGACAATATGACGTGTCCGTAGTTTTGGATGTATGCGGACCGGAATATTTGACGTGTCCGTGGTCCTAGTCACGTGCGGACCGGGGTATTTGACGTGTCCGTGGTCGTAGTAACGTGCGGACCGGACAATATGACATGTCGGTAGTCTTAGTAGTGTGCGGACCGGACAATATGACATGTCGGTGGTCCTGGATGCATGTAGACCGGACAATATGACATGTCCGTGGTCCTAGTAGTGTGCGGACTGGACGATATGACATGTCGGTGGTCTTGGATGCATGCGGACCGGACAAAATGACATGTCGGTGGTCATGGATGTATGCGGACCGGAATATTTGACGTGTCCGTGGTCATAGCAATGTGTGGACCGGACAATATGACGTGTCCGTAGTCTTGGATGTATGCGGACCGGAATATTTGACGTGTCCGTGGTCCTAGTCACGTGCGGACCGGGGTATTTGACATGTCCGTGGTCGTAGTAACGTGCGGACCGGACAATATGACATGTCGGTGGTCCTAGTAGCGTGCGGACCGGACAATATGACATGTTGGTGGTCCTAGTAGTGTGCGGACCGGACAATATGACATGTCGGTAGTCTTAGTAGTGTGCGGACCGGACAATATGACATGTCGGTGGTCCTGGATGCATGTAGACCGGACAATATGATGTGTTCGTGGTTCTCGATGCGTGCGGACCGGACAATATGACGTGTCCGTAGTCTTGGATGTATGCGGACCGGAATATTTGACGTGTCCGTGGTCCTAGTCACGTGCGGACCGGGGTATTTGACGTGTCCGTGGTCGTAGTAACGTGCGGACCGGACAATATGACATGTCGGTGGTCCTAGTAGCGTGCGGACCGGACAATATGACATGTCGGTGGTCCTAGTAGTGTGCGGACCGGACAATATGACATGTCGGTAGTCTTAGTAGTGTGCGGACCGGACAATATGACATGTCGGTGGTCCTGGATGCATGTAGACCGGACAATATGATGTGTTCGTGGTTCTCGATGCGTGCGGACCGGACAATATGACGTGTCGGTGGTCCTAGTGACGTACGGACCGGACAATATGACATGTCGGTGGTCTTAGTAGTGTGCGGACCGGACAATATAACATGTCGGTGGTCCTGGATGCATGTCGTCGTCGGCGGTCACTCGAAACGAGTATGACTGTCCTCCGTAGGGAGGACGCCTGTGCGTGGAATCTTTTAATGTGGGGAGACTGGTGCACGGTCAGCCACCACACAGTCCTTGGCATTGAGCGGGCCAGGGTCCAGTGGCATGGAGACCAAGACGACTGGGGACCCGTCTTTGCTGCAGCCTTCATCCGCCTTCCCAGCCGTTGTGGTGCATTCCGCTGCCGCCATCTTCCGCCTGGTCCACCGTTGAGGCGGTTTTCACTATTCGCCCATAGCTGGGGTTATTTACCCATAGCTGGGACAGGGGTTGACTGGGCACCAGGGCATGTCCACACACCGGTGGGCCTGCATGCCCCGTCTCTGGGGCCCCCTGCTGCTCCGAGATCCCGTACAACTTAGCCTGGAACCGCGAGGTTCCAGTTACCGTGTGTGGCCACGAGGAGGCATGTACGAGTCTTGACAATGGAGAGGCTATGTACCGGCTGAGGAGGCTTATGCACTCGGCTCCTCTTTTCGCCCTCTGAGACAGAGGGCTAGCCGGCGGCACTAGCTGAAAGCAATGAGTATCAGGCAGAAGCAGCATGCAGCATAGCAAGCAAAAAGCGGCATGCAGCATGCACTAACTACAGGTACTACTACTCCAAGGCTACTGCACTAGACGCATCACATCGCCCTGTGCGATGTTTTCTGCACACACACACTAATGCATGTAGACCGGACAATATGACATGTCCGTGGTCCTAGTAGTGTGCGGACTGGACGATATGACATGTCGGTGGTCTTGGATGCATGCGGACCGGACAAAATGACATGTCGGTGGTCATGGATGTATGCGGACCGGAATATTTGACGTGTCCGTGGTCATAGCAATGTGTGGACCGGACAATATGACGTGTCCGTAGTCTTGGATGTATGCGGACCGGAATATTTGTCGTGTCGGTGGTCATAGTCACGTGCGGACCGGGGTATTTGACGTGTCCGTGGTCGTAGTAACGTGCGGACCGGACAAAATGACATGTCGGTGGTCATGGATGTATGCGGACCGGAATATTTGACGTGTCCGTGGTCATAGCAATGTGTGGACCGGACAATATGACGTGTCCGTAGTCTTGGATGTATGCGGACCGGAATATTTGACGTGTCCGTGGTCATAGTCACGTGCGGACCGGGGTATTTGACGTGTCCGTGGTCGTAGTAACGTGCGGACCGGACAATATGACATGTCGGTGGTCCTAGTAGCGTGCGGACCGGACAATATGACATGTCGGTGGTCCTAGTAGTGTGCGGACCGGACAATATGACATGTCGGTAGTCTTAGTAGTGTGCGGACCGGACAATATGACATGTCGGTGGTCCTGGATGCATGTAGACCGGACAATATGATGTGTTCGTGGTTTTCGATGCGTGCGGACCGGACAATATGACGTGTCGGTGGTCCTAGTAACGTGCGGACCGGACAATATGACATGTCGGTGGTCTTAGTAGTGTGCGGACCGGACAATATAACATGTCGGTGGTCCTGGATGCATGTAGACCGGACAATATGACATGTCCGTGGTCCTAGTAGTGTGCGGACTGGACGATATGACATGTCGGTGGTCTTGGATGCATGCGGACCGGACAAAATGACATGTCGGTGGTCATGGATGTATGCGGACCGGAATATTTGACGTGTCCGTGGTCATAGCAATGTGTGGACCGGACAATATGACGTGTCCGTAGTCTTGGATGTATGCGGACCGGAATATTTGACGTGTCCGTGGTCATAGTCACGTGCGGACCGGGGTATTTGACGTGTCCGTGGTCGTAGTAACGTGCGGACCGGACAATATGACATGTCGGTGGTCCTAGTAGCGTGCGGACCGGACAATATGACATGTCGGTGGTCCTAGTAGTGTGCGGACCGGACAATATGACATGTCGGTAGTCTTAGTAGTGTGCGGACCGGACAATATGACATGTCGGTGGTCCTGGATGCATGTAGACCGGACAATATGATGTGTTCGTGGTTTTCGATGCGTGCGGACCGGACAATATGACGTGTCGGTGGTCCTAGTAACGTGCGGACCGGACAATATGACATGTCGGTGGTCTTAGTAGTGTGCGGACCGGACAATATGACATGTCGGTAGTCTTAGTAGTGTGCGGACCGGACAATATAACATGTCGGTGGTCCTGGATGCATGTAGACCGGACAATATGACATGTCCGTGGTCCTAGTAGTGTGCGGACTGGACGATATGACATGTCGGTGGTCTTGGATGCATGCGGACCGGACAAAATGACATGTCGGTGGTCATGGATGTATGCGGACCGGAATATTTGACGTGTCCGTGGTCATAGCAATGTGTGGACCGGACAATATGACGTGTCCGTAGTCTTGGATGTATGCGGACCGGAATATTTGACGTGTCCGTGGTCCTAGTCACGTGCGGACCGGGGTATTTGACTTGTCGGTGGTCGTAGTAACGTGCGGACCGGACAATATGACATGTCGGTGGTCCTAGTAGCGTGCGGACCGGACAATATGACATGTCGGTGGTCCTAGTAGTGTGCGGACTGGACAATATGACATGTCGGTAGTCTTAGTAGTGTGCGGACCGGACAATATGACATGTCGGTGGTCCTGGATGCATGTAGACCGGACAATATGATGTGTTTGTGGTTCTCGATGCGTGCGGACCGGACAATATGACGTGTCCGTAGTTTTGGATGTATGCGGACCGGAATATTTGACGTGTCCGTGGTCCTAGTCACGTGCGGACCGGGGTATTTGACGTGTCCGTGGTCGTAGTAACGTGCGGACCGGACAATATGACATGTCGGTGGTCCTAGTAGTGTGCGGACCGGACAATATGACATGTCGGTAGTCTTAGTAGTGTGCGGACCGGACAATATGACATGTCGGTGGTCCTGGATGCATGTAGACCGGACAATATGATGTGTTCGTGGTTCTCGATGCGTGCGGACCGGACAATATGACGTGTCGGTGGTCCTAGTGACGTACGGACCGGACAATATGACATGTCGGTGGTCTTAGTAGTGTGCGGACCGGACAATATAACATGTCGGTGGTCCTGGATGCATGTAGACCGGACAATATGACATGTCCGTGGTCCTAGTAGTGTGCGGACTGGACGATATGACATGTCGGTGGTCTTGGATGCATGCGGACCGGACAAAATGACATGTCGGTGGTCATGGATGTATGCGGACCGGAATATTTGACGTGTCCGTGGTCATAGCAATGTGTGGACCGGACAATATGACGTGTCCGTAGTCTTGGATGTATGCGGACCGGAATATTTGACGTGTCCGTGGTCCTAGTCACGTGCGGACCGGGGTATTTGACGTGTCCGTGGTCGTAGTAACGTGCGGACCGGACAATATGACATGTCGGTGGTCCTAGTAGCGTGCGGACCGGACAATATGACATGTCGGTGGTCCTAGTAGTGTGCGGACCGGACAATATGACATGTCGGTAGTCTTAGTAGTGTGCGGACCGGACAATATGACATGTCGGTGGTCCTGGATGCATGTAGACCGGACAATATGATGTGTTCGTGGTTCTCGATGCGTGCGGACCGGACAATATGACGTGTCCGTGGTCCTAGTGACGTACGGACCGGACAATATGACATGTCGGTGGTCTTAGTAGTGTGCGGACCGGACAATATAACATGTCGGTGGTCCTGGATGCATGTAGACTGGACAATATGACATGTCCGTGGTCCTAGTAGTGTGCGGACTGGACGATATGACATGTCGGTGGTCTTGGATGTGTGCGTACCGGACAATTTCACGTGTCCGTGGTCCTAGTAGCGTGCAGACCGGACAATATGACATGTCGGTGGTCTTGGATGCATGTAGAGTAGACCAGACAATATGACGTGTCGGTGGTCTTGGTTGCGTGCGGACAGGAAGTAGTAGAAAGCGTCTACTGAGCTGCCCCCAGCTGTCATTAGCACGCTTTCATTTGTTGTTCAGAGGCACCACTGAGATGATTCTTACTGTCGGCATCTCATGTCTCACTGCATACTGATGCAGTGACAGCCCAGCAGAGGAGAAACAACAGGACATCTACATTGAGACTTTCTGTACAGGCAGCATCTTAAAGCACTCGACTCCTCTCTTCTATGGCGCTTTCACACCACGACGTCTTGGAGAACATACACCCATATATATGTATATATATATATATATATATATATATATATATATATATATATATATATATATATATATATATATATATATATATATATATATATATATATATATATATATATATATATATATATATATATTATTTTTTTGATGTCCCCAAGATGCAGAGATGGCAGGCGTAGCACAGAAAAACATGACTTTAATGTCAAAAAACAAAGATAGCCAACAGGAACCAGGGTTCAGGCAAGAGGATGCAATCATCGAGCCCTGACTGGAGGGCAAGGCAGGCATAAATAGTAGCCTGATTGGCCACCGCAACCAGGTGTACCAGGCTGCCAATCAGGGACATGGGAAATGTAACCAAAATAAGAGCACTGACAGGAAATAAACACAAACAGAGGAAAACCCAAACATAACCAAACTGTCAGTAACAAGCCTGACAAGGTAGGGACTGGTACCGTTCACATTTGAACCAAGATAGTACCAATCAATGAGTAAAACATCAATCAATTTGTTTTAATTTTTTGTTGAAATCGTGTTCTTAAAGCATTGATGACACATTTTATTTCAATTGCATTTTCCGAATTCTTTGAAGAAAATCTATATATCGTTCTTGTTTTTGGAGGTGAAAACTACCACAGCAAACTACCCAGCTGCCTTTAAATCTGTCATTATGCTATTATGTTTAGCTCATTTTGCTCATATATTTTCTTACTTGACTTGATGCATTTAATCTGTCATTATGCTAGTATTTTTAGCATTTTAGAATGCTATCTTTTTTAGCCAATTTAGCAGGTATACACCTCAGTCTCAGGTATTTCACTAATGCTAGCATGTTAGCATAGTACTGAAGTATATGCTGGTATTTTTAACTCATTTTGCTCATAATTTTTGTTACTGGACTTGATGCATTTAATCTGTCATTATGCTAGTATTTTTAACATTTTAGCATGCTATCTTTTTTAGTCAATTTAGCATGTATACACCTCAGTGTCAGGTATTTCACTAATGCTAACATTTTAGCATAGTACTGAAGTATATGCTGGTATTTTTAACTCATTTTGCTCATCATTTTTGTTACTTGACTTGATGCATTTAATCTGTCATTATGCTAGTATTTTTAGCATTTTAGCATGCTATCTTTTTTAGCTAATTTAGCACCTATACACTTTAGTGTCAGGTATTTCACTAATGCTAACATATTAGCATAGTACTGAAGTATATGCTTGTATTTTTAACTCATTTTGCTCATAATTTTTGTTACTGGATTTGATGCATTTAATCTGTCATTATGCTAGTATTTTTAACATTTTAGCATGCTATCTTTTTTAGCTAATTTAGCAGGTATACACCTCAGTGTCAGGTATTTCACTAATGCTAACATTTTAGCATAGTACTGAAGTATATGCTGGTATTTTTAACTTTTTTTGCTCATAATTTTTGTTACTTGACTTGATGCATTTAATCTGTCATTATGCTAGTATGTTTAGCATTTTAGCATGCTATCTTTTTTAGCTAATTTAGCACCTATACACCTCAGTGTCAGGTATTTCACTAATGCTAACATGTTAGCATAGTACTGAAGTATATGCTGGTATTTTTTAACTCATTTTGCTAATAATTTTTGTTACTTAACTTGATGCATTTAATCTGTCATTATGCTAGTATGTCTAGCATTTTAGCATGCTAGCTTTTTTTAGCTAGTTTAGCAGGTATACACCTCAGTGTCAGGTATTTCACTAATGCTATAATGTTAGCATAGTACTGAACTATATGCTGGTATTTTTGGCTCATTTTTCGCATATTTTTTGTTACTTGGCGCTATCTGGCCGGCGTGCTAACCGTTAGCATTTCAATCCGGCTTTTGCTCTTCAGCGTCCAGACGAAATTTCTACCAACCAATTCTCTATATTGTGCTGGTTTTGGAGGTGAAAACTACCACAAAAACTACCCAGCAGCCTTTAATCTGTCAGTGGAAAAATTATTTTAAGGGTTAGGGTCACCATGCTTTACTTTGCTGTTTTAAAAAAAAAACACGACAAGCTTCAACCAAGCTTGCTTTCTGCAATTAAAAAACAATTTTGTTGGACCTTTTTCGAAAAAAAACATGCATTTTAGGAGGCAACAATTACAAAAGAAAGCCTTCAAAATCCTGGAAGTACTTACTAGTTATTGTGTATTTGTTTTGATAATTCAATGTACGCAATAGGACACAATACATTGATGTTGTTACATATCAATAACACTCATGAATACAAATTAAAACATTTACAGTTAATACAGGTCATTGATATCAGACATTCGCCTTCATGGATGACCGGAATCAGCAGCATTAAACCCTGAATATACACGATATTGTCAAAAGTATTTGGCCACCTGCCTTGACTCACATATGAACTTGAAGTGTCATCCCATTCCTAACCCATAGGGTTCAATACGATGTGGGTCCGCCTTTTGCAGCTATTACAGCTTCAACTCTTCTGGGAAGGCTGTCCACAAGGTGGCGGAGTGTGTTTATAGGAATTTTCCACCAGTCATCCAAATGCGCATTGGTGAGGTCACACACTGATGTCTCAGGCTCCGTTCTAATTCATCCCAAAGGTGTTCTATCGGGTTCAGGTCAGGACTCTGTGCAGGCCGGTCAAGTTGATCCACACCAGACTCTGTCATCCATGTCTTTATGGACCTTGCTTTGTGCACTGGTGCACAGTCATGTTGGAAGAGGCAGCGGACCGCTCCAAACGGTTCCCACAAGGTTGGGAGTATGGAATTTTCCAAAATGATTTGGTATCCTGAAGCATTCAAAGTTCCTTTCACTGGAACTAAAGGGACCCAACCCAACTCTTGAAAAACAACCCCAAACCATAATTCCTCCACCACCAAATTTCCCACCCGGCACACCACTGCATCCCACGCTTTGCATTGGACTTGGTGTTGTATGGCTTAGATGCTGCTACCCGGCCATGGAAACCCATTCCATGAAGCTCTCTGCGTGCTGTACGTGGGCTAATTGGAAGGTCACATTGAAGTTTGGGGCTCTGTAGCTGTGCAGAAAGTCTTTGAACTATGCGCTTCAGCATCCGCCGACCCCTCTCTTGTCAGTTCACGTGGCCTACCACTTGGTGGCTGAGTTGCTGTTGTTCCCAAACACTTCACTTTTCTTATAATAAAGCCGACAGTCATACTTGCCAACCCTCCCGTTTTTAGCGGGAGAATCCCGGTATTCAGCGCCTCTCCCGACAACCTCCCGGCAGAGATTTTCTCCCGACAAACTCCCGGTATTTAGCCGGAGCTGGAGGCCACGCCCCCTCCAGCTCAATGCGGACCTGAGACTGAGTGGGGACAGCCTGTTCTCACGTCCGCTGTCCCACAAAATGTTTTTGTCAGACTTCTCCATTGAACACGGTGGCCGAAATGATATACTCATCATGAACGGAGAAGTTAAACAGGACAATACTGCCATCTAATGGATAGCCACCGGAACACTGAAATTCAAGTATTTTTTATTTTTTTCTATGTAAAAAAACAATATATATATATATATATATATATATATATATATATATATATATGTATATATATATATATATATATATATATATATATATATATATATATATATATATATATATATATATATATATATATATATATATAGCTAGAATTCACTGAAAGTCAAGTATTTTCATATATATATATGAAATATATATGAAATACTCGAGTTGGTGAATTCTAGCTGTAAATAACCACCCCCCCGACCAAACCCCCCACCCCCCCACCCCTACCCCCCACCTCCCGATATTGGAGGTCTCAAGGTTGGCAAGTATGCCGACAGTTGACTTTGGAATATTTAGGAGCGAGGAAATTTCACGACTGGATTTGTTGCACAGCCGGCATCCTATGACAGTTCCACGCTGGAAATCACTGAAAGCGGTCCATTCTTTCACCAATGTTTGTAGAAACAGTCTCCATGTCTATGTGCTTGATTGTCATACTTGCCAACCCTCCCGTTTTTAGCGGGAGAATCCCGGTATTCAGCGCCTCTCCCGACAACCTCCCGGCAGAGATTTTCTCCCGACAAACTCCCGGTATTCAGCCGGAGCTGGAGGCCACGCCCCCTCCAGCTCAATGCGGACCTGAGACTGAGTGGGGACAGCCTGTTCTCACGTCCGCTTTCCCACAAAAAAATTTTGTCAGACTTCTCCATTGAACACGGTGGCCGAAATGATATACTCATCATGAACGGAGAAGTTAAACAGGACAATACTGCCATCTAATGGATAGCCACCGGAACACTGAAATTCAAGTATTTTTTATTGTTTTCTATGTAAATAAAATTAAAAAAAAAAAAAAAAAAATATATATATATATATATATATATATATATATATATATATATATATATATATATATATATATATATATATATATATATATATATATATAGCTAGAATTCACTGAAAGTCAAGTATTTCATACATATATATATATATATATATGTATGAAATACTTGACATATATATGAAATATATATGAAATACTCGAGTTGGTGAATTCTAGCTGTAAATAACCACGCCCCCAACCCCACCCCCTACCCCACACCTCCCGATATTGGAGGTCTCAAGGTTGGCAAGTATGCCGACAGTCGACTTTGGAATATTTAGGAGCGAGGAAATTTCATGACTGGATTTGTTGCACAGCCGGCATCCTATGACAGTTCCACGCTGGAAATCACTGAAAGCGGTCCATTCTTTCACCAATGTTTGTAGAAACAGTCTCCATGTCTATGTGCTTGATTGTATACACCGGGTGAAGTGATTAGGACACCTGATTCTCATCATTTGGATGGGTGGCCAAATACTTTTGGCAATATAGTGTACATTACGTCTCATCTTGACAAGTGTTTGTATTGTTTATGAGAAGAAAAATGTTCAGTTGAGAGCCCTAGGAACAAAAAGGTGCTTACTTTGTCTGTACTAACATGCTTTCCAATTCATTCTGCCACTCTTGTTGCCTCGCTGGCTTTTAAAGCCACATTACTCTCCGTGCCAGAGGCCAAGGAACATTTCATCTTTGCACGGTGAGTGATTGATTTGTTATTCACCGCATGGAGATGACCGCGGTGCACGTGCGCAATGTGTTCCAGGCGGTTTGAAAGACCCACGCCGGGCTCGGAATGTAAATGAATGAAAGGGTAGCTAAGCAACAAAGGGGCTACGTGTCAAATAAAAGAATGTTGGCATTGAGGCGGTTGGGTTCCAAAGCAGCACTCCAATCCACGTTTGGTTTTATCGAAAGAGAGACCACGCTCGGAACTGAATTGTTCGTCGACGTTGATGTAAAACAGGAAGTCAGTCGTTCTATTTCTCAGGGAGTGACAATTAGCCATCTAAAACTTATATTCAATTGAATAGACTGCAAAAACAAGATACTTAACGTTCAAACTGGAAAACTTTGTTATTTTTTGCAAATATTAGCTTATTTGGAATTTGGTGTCTGCAACATGTTTCAAAAAAGCTGGCACAAGCTGCAAAAAAAAGACCGAGAAAGTTGAGGAATGCTCATCCAACACTTATTTGGAACATCCCACGGGTGAACGGGCTAATTGGGAACAGGTGGGCGCCATGATTGGGTATAAAAAGCAGCTTCCGCGAAATGCTCAGTCGTTCACAAACAAGGACGGGGCGAGGGTCACCACTTTGTCAACAAATGCCTGAGCAAATTGTTTAAGAACAACATTTATCAACCAGCTATTGCAAGGAATTTAGGGATTTCACCATCTACGCTCTGTAATATCATCAAAAGGTTCAGAGAATCTGGAGAAATCACGGTAAGCCATGATATTACGGACCTTCGATCCCTCAGGCGGTGCTACATCAACAAGCGACATCAGTGTGTAAAGGATATCGCCACATGGGCTCAGGAACACTTCAGAAACCCACTGTCAGTAACTACAGCTTAATATGTCTATTTTACTGTTTTAATTGGTTTTACCCTTTAAAATCGTTTTTAATCATATTTATTTTTTATATTGTCTCTGTATTGGTTTTCTATTCATTTGTTCTGTGTTTTTATTCAGTCATTGGTGTAGCATAATATTGTTTTTAATATTGTTTTTAATATCGTTTTTAATATTGTTTTTAATATTGTTTTTAACATGGCTGTGCAGCACTTTGGAAACATTCTTGTTGTGTAAATGTGCTATATAAATAAAGTGGATTGGATTGGATTGGATTACAGTTTTGTTGCTACATCTGTAAAAGCAAGTTAAAACTCTACTATGCAAAGCCAAAGCCATTTATCAACAACACCCAGAAACGCCGCCGGCTTCGCTGGGCCCGAGCTCATCTAAGATGGACCGATGCAAAGTGGAAAAGTGTTCTGTGGTCTGACGAGTCCACGTTTCAAATTGTTTTTGGAGACTGTGGACGTTGTGTCCTCTGGAACAAAGAGAAAAAGAACTATCCGGACTGTTCTAGGCGCAAAGTGTAAAAGCCAGCATGTGTGATGGTATGGGGGTGTATTAGTGCCCAAGGCATGGGTAACTTACACATCTGTGAAGGCACCATTAATACTGAAAGGTACATACAGGTTTTGGAGCAACGTATGTTGCCATCCAAGCAACGTTATTATAGACGCCCCTGCTTATTTCAGCGTATACTTCAGTGTTTTACATTTAAAAAAAGTTATAATGTATTTGAAAAAAGATAAAAAAAATATACCATTCATCGGCAGTGCGCCTTATAATTCGGCGTGCCCTACGGTCTGTAATTTTTTTAGTTTTTTGTGCAGTTCCCCTTTAAGGTGGCAACGCCGGTAAAAAAAACTAGTGCCATTATCATTGTGGCGCTGACTTTGACAGTCCTCATTTCAAACCTTCATTTCAACACCGTGCTCTCTGCAAGAACGTAATTGAGAGATTCGCAGGGCATTTAGTCAAATAATTGTTTGGTGTTTCTCACCTAGGCCTTCGGTGATGTCCTACTTAGTCCGACTGCACCTCTCAAAATACCGCAATTAATGTCACCACATGGACACGGCTGGAGATACTATACAGCAGGGGTCACCAACCTTTTTGAAACCAAGAGCTACTTCTTGGGTAGTGATTAATGCGAAGGGCTACCAGTTTGATACACACTTAAATAAATTGCCAGAAATAGCCAATTTGCTCAATTAACCTTTAACTCTGTGTTATTATTAATAATTAATGATATTTACACTTAATTGAACGGTTTAAAAGAGGAGAAAACACAAAAAAAAATGACAATTAAATTTTGAAACATAGTCTATCTTCAATTTCGACTCTTTAAAATTCAAAATTCAGCCGAAAAAAAGAAGAGAAAAACTAGCTAATTTGAATCTTTTTGAAACAATTAAAAAAAGAATTTATGGAACATCATTAGTAATTTTTCCTGATTAAGATTAATTTTAGAATTTTGATGACATGTTTTAAATAGGTTAAAATCCAATCTACACTTTGTTAGAATATATAACAAATTGGACCAAGCTATATTTCTAACAAAGACAAATCATTATTTCTTCTAGGTTTTACAGAACAAAAATTTTAAAAGAAATTCAAAAGACTTTGAAATAAGATTTAAATTAGATTCTACAGATTTTCTAGATTTGCCAGAATATTTTTTTGGAATTTTAATCATAATAAGTTTGAAGAAATATTTCACAAATATTCTTTGTCGAAAAAACAGAAGCTAAAATGAAGAATTAAATTAAAATGTATTTATTATTCTTTACAATAAAAAAATACATTTACTTGAACATTGATTTAAATTGTCAGGAAAGAAGAGGAAGGAATTTAAAAGGTAAAAAGGTATATGTGTTTAAAAATCCTAAAATCATTTTGAAGGTTGTATTTTTTCTGTAAAATTGTCTTTCTGAAAGTTATAAGAAGCAAAGTAAAAAAAAAAAAAAAAATGAATTTATTTAAACAAGTGAAGACCAAGTCTTTAAAATATTTTCTTGGATTTTCCAATTCTATTTGAGTTTTGTCTCTCTTAGAATTAAAAATGTCGGGCAAAGCGAGACCAGCTTGCTAGTAAATAAATACAATTTAAAAAATAGAGGCAGCTCACTGGTAAGTGCTGCTATTTGAGCTATTTTTAGAACAGGCCAGCGGGCTACTCATCTGGTCCATACGGGCTACCTGGTGCCCGCGGGCACCGCGTTGGTGACCCCTGCTATACAGAAACACACTTTCACACTACTGGGCATTGAACCGTGGCTTCGTAGTAAAAGAGTGCGGGTACTAGACTGGCCTGCCTGTAGTCCAGACCTGTCTCCCATTGAAAATGTGTGGGGCATTATGAAGCCTAAAATAGCACAATGGAGACCCCCGGACTGTTGAACAACTTAAGCTGTACATCAAGCAAGAATGGGAAAGAATTCCACCTGAAAAGCTTAAAAAATGTGTCTCCTCAGTTCCCAAACCTTTACTGAGTGTTGTTAAAAGGAAAGGCCATGTAACGCAGTTCTCATTTTCTCAGTTCCAACATGAGATATCCTGTCTTTGCAGTCTATTTAATTGAAGAAACGTTGAAAAGGATTTGCAAATCATTGTATTCTGTTTTTATTTACCAATTACACAACCTGCTGGTTTTGTGTTTTGTAATTTGTGGAAATAAAGATGTGAAAAAGTGCATTTTAATCAGCATTTATATTAGCACAAATTAAACCATAAAACCTGATGTACTGCATCATCTCAAAGCAGCACCAGTTTTTGTTTTAAGTTTTCAGATTCATCACTCTGTTTCTATTCATTACAATTTCACTCAGTTGGAAATCATATTTATTCATGCCATTCATGTGCAGAGAACAGACTTTTTACATGATATGTTCTGTAAACATCACCCGAGGACACCTCTGCGCGGGACGCTCTGACACCTTGCCATCCTTCAACAACACCCGGAGAGTTGAACTTTGCTCGTAACGCCTTAGGGGTAATGGACGGCTGGGCAGCGCTTAGATAGCAGCAGCCTGCTCCCGTAGCCCCCACTCCTTCCCCTCTGTTGCAAGTCTGGTGAGTTATTTGTTTGCTAGGGCTATTGAGGATATTTTTTTTCCTGGCCTCAGTCCGGACCCCCTCCCCGGGAGTCCAGCCTTAAACTGAATATTGTTTTACTCATCCACTCCCCCCCACCCCCCAATGTTTACCTGTTTCCCACCTTTTTAAGAGGTGCCAGAAGTTGCGATCCTGTTCTATCTCCCTGTAATGTTTGTCTGACTGTGCTAAAAACGTAGTTTTAATTCATTGCATGTCTTGTAAATGAGAAGCAATTGACAATAAAATTGACTGTTGATATCTATTAAAATATATCATATAAATCAATACAGTCAATTGGCAGGCTATGTGGGTGTGGATTTTGTTGTGGGTGTGGAATCTTTCCACTGGCTGTCATATCTTATTGTCCACAAACGGGGTATTGTACTCTGGGCGTATTGTTTGCTGTGTGATGTTGCCTCTTCCCAATTGACATGTGCTTCTACGATCCTGACGCTGTCGTGTCGACATAAGACCGCGTCAAAAGTAGCGCACCACGTTGCGTCGAACTTATCGGTAACGGCGTTGTAGAGTTTGCACCTGGCTCGCTGACAATAAGCTATCCATAGACTTAGGTAAAACGGAATCCATCCTATTTGGGTCCCAAATCAACCTTAAAAATAAGGTGGGTGACATTGTTATCACCGGGAAAGATGAGGTCACCTACCTAGGTTCCATTCTAGAGGCTAATCCTTCCTGTGATAAAATGGCAACCAAGGTAATCAAAAAGGTCAACCAACGAACGAGATTTCTCCACAGAATCTCTTCTCTGGTCAACAAAAGCACAAGGAAGATTCTAGCGGAAACTCTCATTCAACCCTTTTTCGATTACGCATGCACCTCCTGGTACCCTAGCACCCCCAAAACCCTCAAATCTAAACTCCAAACATTCCAGGACAAGCTAGTCAGATTACTTCTAGACCTCCACCCCAGATCCCACCTCACTCCTACCCACTTCTCCAAAGTGGGCTGGCTCAGGGTGGAGGACAGAGTTAAACAACTTGCATTGAGCCTAGTCTATAAAATCCGCTACACCTCCCTGATACCGAAGTACATGTCAAACTACTTCCTTAACGTAAATGACCGCCATAACCCCAACACCAGGGGGAGCTCCACAAATCACGTTAAACCCAGATTCCGATCTAACAAAGGTCTTAACTCATTCTCCTTCTATGCCACATCAATGTGGAATGCACTCCCAACAGGTGTAAAAGAAAGGGCATCTCTATCCTCCTTCAAAACTGCACTAAATTGATTGTAAATAATCAAATGTAAATAATCAAATGTATATACTTGGTCTTATGCTTTCTGATCTCACTGTGTTCACCGCTCGCTGTACATATCCTACCAAGTCAGACCTACACTGTTTCAATGTCTATTTCTCTGATTATATAATTGTTCATGACTGAAGAATGCTGATAGCCACCCAACCTAACCCCCACCCAAACCCTTCCACATCCCACCCCCCCCCCCCGGATTGTAAATAATGTAAATAATTCCATGTATATACTCTGATGATTAACTTGTGTGATGACTGTATTATGCTGATAGTATACATTTGTACCATGAATTGATTGACGTGGACCCCGACTTAAACAAGTTGAAAAACGTATTCGGGTGTTACCATTTAGTGGTCAATTGATGGAAAATGTACTGTACTGTGCAATCTACTAATAAAAGTTTCAATCAATCAATCAATCAATGTACTTGAGAGGAGTTGATCACTCGTTACTAGTAAAAGCTATACAACGCCGTTGTAACAAACACTGATGTTGAGCTATTGGCAAAGGGTTTGGGTCTGGAATTATAAAGCCCCTACTGGTGAGGAACGACTGTTTTATTCATATTTTGTTGTTGCACAGCCACAGGTTAAAAATATCAACTCATGCCATCCCTGCACGGTGTAGCTTCACCTTCATGCTCACTCACTCCCGCAGTGTAACACCTCAGGCCTTCTCTAAAATATTCACTTCTTGGCCTGAGGAGTGTATTATTTTTAATGCCAACTACAACATAGTACTGGTGCGATTAAATTGATATCATTCGAAGGCAAAGTGTTAAAAAAAAGTGTTAAAACACTTAATGTGCAAAAAGAGAAAATAGGCAAACTGTTAATGCACGCACAATTTCAGGACTTATGCAGATCCCAAGTACACATCAGCAGGTACCAGAAGGTAAGAAAAGTTGGTTTTGCATGATAAGCCTGCTAATAGGTGCAATATGTTGAAGCACAGTACGTCTGACTATGGTAGCTCCGACAACCCATCAAGCTGCGCGGCCTCATAGCTTACCAAAGTCCTACTAAAATATGTTGACAGATTTTTGAGCGCTGTGTGTAATGTTCTGTATTCTCAATGGAACATTTAATGTTTTGGTGTCATTTACTGGCGTCATATTGCAGTCAACTGTATGAAGCGCGCTTAAAATCCTTTCATTTTTTCAAAAGTCGACATTGCGCCTTATAACCCGGTGCGCCTGATGTACAGAATAATTCTAGTTGTGCTTACCGACCTCGAAGCAATTTTATTTGGTACACGGTGTAATGATAAGTTTGACCAGTAGATGGCAGTCACACATAAGAGATGCGTGTGGACTTCAAGATGACGGCAGAAAACAACACCAAAACTTTAAATGTTCAATGAGATTATAAAACATGACACACGGCGCTCAAAAATCTTTAAAAATGTTTTAGTAAGACTTTGGTAAGCTATGAGGGCGCGCCGCTCGATGGATTGTCGGAGCATTACGGCTACCATAGTCAGACGTACTGTGCTTCAACAAACAGGTTTTACTATGGTGTGTTTATAAGGATCCCAAAATGGAACCTATTAGCAGACATATTATCTGGCGTTTTGTTTCGCAAAATTATTGCCATATCAACTTTTCTTACCTTCCGGTAACTGCTGATGTGCATTTGGGATCTGCATAAGTCCTCAAATTGTGCGCTGTCCGCCATTGTAGTCTGTGTCCGTCTTGTTATGGGACATTGATCCCCTGCTGTTGCCATTTCTAATATAAAATAGCGTAAAGTTCTCACTTACTGTATATATGTCAGTAGAATCGCTATGGAAGTGCTAAAAACTACAGGTATAGTGGGTTTACATAATTCACCCAAGGAACTTTAGTTATTAGAGAGTTACGGTCGGACGTTTTTTCATGGGACACATTTCCGGGCGTTGTTGTCGCACTAGTGAGCCCCGGATGAACAGACGCTGATTGAAGTCAAGTCTGAATGTCATTAAAACAGCAGTTAGCGCCATCTTTTGACACTTCTTCCACTCCCGTGGTTTGCACGCTACACCGCTACAACAGAGATGACGGGGAGAAGACGCTGTCGAAGTGGAGGCACGTAAATGAGACCGCCCACAAAACGGCGCATTCTGAAACGGCGGTCAGTAGACGACTTGAAGATGATCCGTAAAACCTCATCCATGCAACATTTTGAGCAAAGAACCACCATCACATGTTATGTAGACCACAAGGAAGTATTCTACATTTAGAAAATAAATACTAATAATATGACTCCTTTAATGCGCCCTATATTCCGGTGCACTTTTTGTATGAAAATAGACCATGGTCCAAAAAAATACGGTACGCATATCTCTTATGTGTGACTGCCATCTACTGGTCACACTTATCATCACACCATGCACCAAATAAAGAGCACAACCAGGTTATAAGGCGCAGTGTCGATTTTTGAGAAAATGAAAGGATTTTAAAGTGCGCCGTATAGTCCGAAAAATATGCATGCTAACTTTTACACCGCACAGTCCTTGACACCAAGGTGCGAGGTGTTTCTGAGCGGCAATCTCCCCCGTAATCTCGGCAGCACCCGTCGTCATGGAAACCACATTCAGCACGGTGCAAAGGACAAGCCTCCTTCCTGGAGAGAATATAGCGGAGAAGTCAGAAATCGGGACAGGAGTCAAAAGGTGGCACCTTAAAGATAAATGGAAGACGGGGAGTTTTTATTGGATAAAGTATGAACCTGCTGAGAAGGACAACATAAGATGTAATGGAGTTGAGTACTGTTTACATTAGAACTGATACGGTACCAATTTTCGGTACTTTTGTGTGTGTTAATAAATAATTGTCTCATTTAACATTTTAAAATGTGCTTATTATGATAGCTGCTGTCCAGCTGTTGTATCTTTCTCATTTTGCAAGTATGGCGTCAAGTTGCAACTGTTGGAATGATATTTACAGTGGTGGTCAAAAGTGGACATACACTTGTCTGGAGTTTCCAATCATGTCTACAACTCTTATTGTTTTTGTGATAGAGTGAATGGAGCACATACCGTATTTCCTTGAATTGGTGCAGGGAATATAGTATTCGCACGTCTAGAATTACTGCCGGGTCAAACTCGTTTCTCAAAATATTTAGCATATGTCTAGAACAGGGGTCACCAACCTTTTTGAAACCAAGAGCTACTTCTTGGGTACTGATTAATGCGAAGGGCTACCAGTTTGATACACATTTAAATAAATTGCCAGAAATAGCCAATTTGCTCAATTTACCTTTAACTCTATGTTATTAATAATTAATTATATTTACACTTAATTGAACGGTTTAAAAGAGGAGAAAACACCAAAAAAATGACAATAAAATTTTGAAACATAGTTTATCTTCAATTTCGACTCTTTAAAATTCAAAATTCAACCGAAAAAAAGAAGACAAACTAGCTAATTCGAATCTTTTTGAAAAAATTAAAAAAATAATTTATGGAACATCATTAGTAATTTTTCCTGATTAAGATTAATTTTAGAATTTTGATGACATGTTTTAAATAGGTTAAAATCCGATCTGCACTTTGTTAGAATATATAACAAATTGGACCAAGCTATATTTCTAACAAAGACAAATCATTATTTCTTCTAGATTTTCAAGAACAAACATTTTAAAAGAAATTCAAAAGACTTTGAAATAAGATTTAAATTTGATTCTACAGATTTTCTGGATTTGCCAGAATATTTTTTTTGAATTTTAATCATAACAAGTTTGAAGAAATATTTCATAAATATTCTTCATCGAAAAAACAGAAGCTAAAATGAAGAATTAAAGTAAAATTTATTTATTATTCTTTACAATAAAAAAAATACATTTACTTGAACATTGATTTAAATTGTCAGGAAAGAAGAGGAAGGAATTTAAAAGGTAAAAAGGTATATGTGTTTAAAAATCCTAAAATCATTTTTAATGTTGTATTTTTTTCTCTAAAATTGTCTTTCGGAAAGTTATAAGAAGCAAAGTAAAAAAAAAATCATGAATTTATTTAAACAAGTGAAGACCAAGTCTTTAAAATATTTTCTTGGATTTTCAAATTCTATTTGAGTTTTGTCTCTTAGAATTAAAAATGTCGGGCAAAGCGAGACCAGCTTGCTAGTAAGTAAATACAATTTAAAAAATAGAGGCAGCTCACTGGTAAGTGCTGCTAATTGAGCTATTTTTAGAACAGGCCAGCGGGCTACTCATCTGGTCCTTACGGGCTACCTGGTGCCCGCGGGCACCGCGTTGGTGACCCCTGGTCTAGAACTTCCGCCGGGTCAAATTCGTTACGTCACGAGTGACGATTTACCTGTCCTCATTTTCAAAATGGAGGAAGCTGATTTCAGTAGTTTGCAATCGCACAAAGGAAAAAAAGATAAAGAGTTATTCAGTAGGATTTAAGGTCCAAGCTATTGAATACCGGTACGGTATGCTAAAAAGAACAGTAAGCAGCTATGTTTTATTAATATACCGTATCTGCGTGTGTCAAATACGGTATGAGTCATTAAATGACTCTCGCCTCCTGGTGGTAGAGGGCGCTAGTGATCCTTCTTGCGACTTCCGGTACTGCAGAAGAAGTGACAACACGCAGTAACAGATCGTCTTTTTTCCCCTCTCGCCTGAACTTTTAACATGGAGGATTACATACCGGTATCTAAAATAAAACAGTTTTCTAAACTGGACTTTCAATCGAAGCAGGAGGTAATAATTAAAGGAATATCTCCATCGAGACAGAGAGACTTTTAAAACTGAAGAAAGAAAATAAGGAAGACTTCTATAAACAAGTTATCGATGCTTTTGGTCAGAAGGAGCTGCAAATGGACTCCATTTATAAGTACAGGTAAGACCATAATAACGTTTTTTTTAATTAAATGTGCTTTTCATGATGGTATGCTTACATCACACTCAAAGCGCACGCCTAAATTTACCGCATTCCTTTTGGTAAACGCCGGAGTGAGAAGAGGTTTTAAAATAATTAGCGCATGCACAGCCATCCCGCAGGCTTCCGGTAAACACCGGAGTGACAGGAGGTTTTAAATTAATTAGCGCCCCTGCGGCTATTCAATGAAATACGGTACTTGTTGGTCACAAAAAAACATTCATGAAGTTTGGTTCTTTTATGAATTTATTATGGGTCTACTGAAAATGTGCGCAAATCTATATCAATCGAATATCAATGTTAATATTTGTCGAGTTTCAATGCAATAAGGCACTTTTGGTAAAATGAGTATTACCTCCAAATTCTTCAGTACTCATGATCTGTGGTCTGGATCCTGTTTTTGTTATTTTCTGTTAGTTTTAAGACTCCATAGTTCCTGTTTTTGTACACCCTTGTTTGTTTTAGTTTCCATGGCGACTTATTAGTTTCACCTGCCTCATGTGTTCGGGACACACACCCGCTCTAATCAAGAGACTATTATTTAAGCCTGTCTTTGCCAGTTAGTCGTCCTGGCGCCATTGCTTGTGTCATGCGATACCTTAGTTCATGCTGCTCTTTTCATGCCACAGTTTCATGTTTGTTTCTTGCTATGCCATAGCTTATGCTAGTTGTTTACTTCAACTCCAAGTGCGATCAGCCTTGTTTTCCGTTTTTTGTACCTTTTTGAGAGAAGATAATTGAATATGTTCTTACCTTCACGCCTTGTCCGGAATAGTCCGATTGCTTCCCGGGAGAACAAACCTCGCAGTACGCTGCGAAAAAAAACCCTGTTATGACAAGGACAAGCTAAAATCATCAGCCTGGAGGTCTGGTCTTGGGGGCAGTTGGGTGTTCCAACAGGACAATGACCCCAAACACACGTCAGAAGTGGTAAAGGAATGGCTAAATCAGGCTAGAATGAAGGTTTTACAATGGCCTTCTCAAAGTCCTGACTTAAACGTGTGGACAATGCTGAAGAAACATGTTTAGAGTAGCTAGTACTTTTCTTTTTTATATTCTACCAGTTTATTTCTACATTCCAGATGCCTGGTTAGTGTCTACACCCTTGGAATGTGAACTTTAACCCCCACTCTTTTTCCTTATCAGTGTTGCAAGGGGGGAGATGGAGGCTTTCTTTGTGTGCAAGGAGTGGGCTTTTCCCTTTGAATGTCAGATCAACTAGAGTAGCCGATATGAATGTATCCGTTAAGTTGACCTCCTAAAGCTTTAGTAAAACTTGAAAATATTCCAATTCTGTCTTGATGGTCCTTCTTACTCAGCATATATGTCATCGAAAAAACTTGGGATTGACCAGTAACTTAGACTCCCTGGGAGGAAGAGCTGGTCTGATGCAACACTACTTAACTAAAAAGTCTGGGCTACCAACCCGATAGCCGTCACTGCTCTTGAGGCCGTCAGGGAGTGAGGTTTACAGTTGGCAGTATTATAATATCATGCTTGGGCCCTTGAAATGCAGCAGGCCCATAATTATAAATGTTGGTTATGTTGGTCAAAAATGTGTCCAAAAAAGTCATAAATGCATAATATGTAATTTTAATCATCTTTTAAAATATTCTTATATTTTCAGCGTTGTACTGCTGATAGTGCCGTTTGTTTCCCAGGGGCGCTCCGCCTTATTTCCGTGACACTGAACGCGTTTATTTGGGCCTCACTTCCCTTATCGACACCACACTGTTACGCTCTGACAAAATGCCTCAATTGCATCGCGCCGTCCTTATTTGCATCTCATTTTATTTCCATTCAGTGAATTGTGATTATTCAACATTTTCTTCTCATAATTGAATTTCATTCTGGGAGGGGGCGTGTGTGTGTGTGTGTGTGTGTGTGTGTGTGTGTGTGTTCTTGTATTTCTACCCTTCTTGAGACACCAACAAGGAAAGGTATCTTCCATATGAGGAGGTGTGAACAAGTGATGACATAAATCATGGTCCCAATAACATTGCATCTAATAGACAATGTCTCATTTGCACCCCCTGCTGGTGACATCTATCAAAATGAGGGTGGTCCCAAAAAAGAAGGATTTTTCAAATTGACTGTGTGTCGCTTTTAAAAGTGCTTCCCCCTCTGGTCAACATATGAAATAACAAGTGTGTGTAAAAATTGGAAGTGTGCCCCCTCTGGCCAATATTTTTAATAACAAGTGTGTGTAAGGAATTGAAATGCGTCCCGTTTGGCCAAAATTGAAAAAAAAAATAAAAAAAATATATATAGAGACATACTGTAATAACTTGAAGTAAATAATGAAGATTAAAAACCAATTACAAACAAAAAATAATAATAAATGAACTAAAAGCAGTCTTTTTCTCACAATGTGTCAACTTATTTATTTTAGAATTGGGAACAATTTCTCATATTCTTTGTGTTTCTGTAATATTGCTATATTTTTTCGTAAAATTATTACTTTTTTCATGTAAAATTATTACTTTTTAATGCAAAATGGCGACATTTGTCATATACAATTCGGACTTGTATCACAATATTGCCAATTTTTTTGGTTGTTCTTGCAAAGCAGTGACATTTTTTGAGTGTAAAATGATGACTTTTGCCAAGTAAAATTCTGATTATTATTATGAAATTGCCAAAATGTCAAAGTTTTCTTCAAAAATGTTTACTTTTGTCGAGTAAAATTACGACTTTTTTCATAAAATTGCCAACATTTTAAGCTTTCCTTGTAAAATTGCGACTGTTATTGAGTAAAATTCCAACTTTTATCATAATATTGCACAAATGTTCCGTTTTTCTCGTGGAATGTTGACTTGCGTTGAGTAAAATGACGACTTTTATTATAATACTGCCAACATTCTAAGTTTTTCTTGTGAATTTGTGACCTTTTTCTTGTGAAATTCCAACTCATTTTTCACAACAAGCTTTTTTATATTTGCATAGTATGTATATAGTATTAATGTTGTAAATACACATCTTTATGTATCTAGAAAGGGTGGTCCCAAAGAGGGAGGCATTTTTCTGAGGTCCCAAGAAGGTAACAAATACAATAATGTGTGTGTGTGTGTGTGTGTGTGTGTTTTTGTATTACCACCCTTCTTGAGACCCCAACAAGGAAAATTAGCTTCCATTTCATTGCATCTAATAGACAATGTCTCATTTGCACCCCTGCTGGTGACATCTATCAACAGGAGGGTGGTCCCAAAAAGGAGGGATTTTTCAAATTGACTGTGTGTCGCTTTTAAAAGTGCTCCCCTTCTGGTCAACATATGAAATAACAAGTGTGTGTAAAAATTCGAAGTGCTCCTCCTCTGGCCAATATTTGTAATAACAAGTGTGTGTAAGAAATTGAAATGCGTCCCGTGTGGCCAAAATTAATTAAAAAAAAAAAAAATAAAAAAAAAAAAATATATATATATATATATATATATATATATATATATATATATATATATATATATATATATATATATATATATATATATATATATATATATATATATATATATATGTATATATATATATATATATATATATATATATATATATATATATATATATATATATATATATATATATATATATATATATACATATGTATATTGAGACATACTGTAATAACTTTAAGTAAATAATGAAGATTAAAAATCAATTAAGAACAAAAAAATCAAAAAAATAAATAAAAATAACTAAAAGCAGTCTTTTTCTCACAATGTGTCGACTTATTTCTTTTAGAATTGGGAACAATTTCTCATATTCTTTGTGTTTCTGTAATATTGCTATATTTTCTCGTAAAATTATTACTTTTTTCATGTAAAATTATTACTTTTTAATGCAAAATGGCGACATTTGTCATATACAATTCGGACTTGTATCACAATATTGCCAATTTTTTTGGTTGTTCTTGCAAAGCAGTGACATTTTTTGAGTGTAAAACGATGACTTTTGCCAAGTAAAATTCTGATTATTATTATGAAATTGCCAAAATGTTAAAGTTTTCTTCAAAAATTGTGACTTTTGTCGAGTAAAATTACGACTTTTTTCATAAAATTGCCAACATTTTAAGCTTTCCTTGTAAAATTGCGACTGTTATTGAGTAAAATTACAACTTTTATCATAATAAAAGTTTCGTTTTTCTCGTGAAATGTTGACTTACGTTGAGTAAAATGACGACATTTGTCATAATACTGCCAAAATTCTAAGTTTTTCTTGTGAAATTCCAACTCATTTTTCACAACAAGCTTTTTTATACTTGCATATTACGCATATATTGTTAATGTTGTAAATACACATCTTTATGTATCTAGAAAGGGTGGTACTAAAGAGGGAGGCACTTTTCGGAGGTCTCAAGAAGGTAACAAATACAATAATGTGTGTGTGTGTGTGTGTGTGTGGGTGGGAGGTGATGTGATGTGGGGGGGATTTATGTGACTGCTGGATTCTGGAGATCTAAAAAAAGGTGCAAGGACATGAGCTGATTGTTTGGCACAATGCGTTGGATGACAGCCAACTGCTTAAATGTCACATGATGGTAACAATAACTCTGATGAGACAGCTCATCTAAGAAGGCAACAGCTGCTGTGTGTGTGTGTGTGTGTGTGTGTGTGTGTGTGTGTGTGTGTGTGTGTGTGTGTGTGTGTGTGTGTGTGTGTGTGTGTGTGTGTGTGTGTGTGTGTGTGTGTGTGTGTGTGTGTGTGTGTGTGTGTGTGTGTGTGTGTGTGTGTGTGTGTGTGTGTGTGTGTGTGTGTGCGTGCGCGTGTCATTCTGACATCAAATTGTTTGGAATTACGCTCGTCACCGACACCTCAGCTCGACTGATGCACATATTGAAATGTTGCACGGTTATATTTAGTGCATTTCCCAATATTGTTAGCGTTGCTAAAATCCCGAGTTGTGGCGTGCACCACGATGACAGACAGTTGTTTTTTTTTTCAAATTATTTTTTAGTGGGATTTTTGTCACGGTCCGGTGCTCCAAGAGCGGCTGCATTCAGTCTTCAGCAATCAACGCACCTGTCGCTGATGAGAGGACCTGCCTTCGTAAGCCTGCGCAACCTGCTATCCCGTGCCAGAATGTAGCTACCTGTTCCTGTACAGTAAGCCGAAATTCTCCAAGCCACACGCATCCTCTCTCTCCGTGTTTCTACCCCTCCGTGTTGATTGGTCTCGTGTCCCCCTTGTCGTCTTCCAGCAGCCTACCTCCGTTCCCGCGTTACGAGCTGCGTGTCTCGTCTCCCTGCGTTCCCCTCCGGTTCTCTGGCTGCCTCTTTTGGATCTCGGCCTCCCACCTGGACACAGACTTTGACGCCTCTCTATTGCCAAGCCAGCCTTGCCTAAGTGCTTGATTATATACACCTGTGGCCGGGCCAAGTGATTAGGACACCTGATTCTCATCGTTGGGATGGGTGGCCAAATACTTTTGTCAATATAGTGTATGAATGAACACATGTGGAGTTATGTACTTAACAAAAAAATGGTGAAATAACTGAAAACATGTTTTATATTCTAGTTTCTTCAAAATAGCCACCCTTTTTGCCCTGATTACTTTTTCGCCCACTCTTGGCATTCTCTCCATGAGCTTGAAATGGTTTTCACTTCACGGGTGCGCTTGAAGCTCATGGAGAGAATGCCAAGAGTGTGCAGAGCAGTAATCAGAGCAAAGGTTGGCTATTTTGAAATGAGAAAAATACGTAAATATTATGTCGATAAGAATGTGCCTGTTACCAGATTACATACATAGGTTGGGAGCATGAAACTGTCCAAAATGTTTTGGTATCCCGGAGCATTCAAAGTTCATTTCACTGGAAATAAGGGGCCCAAACCAACTCCTGAAAAACAACCCCACACCATAATTCCTCCTCCACCAAATTTCACAATCGGCACAATTCAGTCCGAAATGTAGCGTTCTCCATAAGATTGCCGGATGGAAAAGCGTGATGTATCACTCTAGTGAACGCAATGCTTTACACCACTGCCTCCCACGCTTTGCATTGGACTTGGTGATGTATGGCTTAGATGCTGCTGCTCGGCCATGGAAACCCATTCCATGAAGCTCTCTGCGTACTGTGCGTGGGCTAATTGGAAGATCGCATGAAGTTTGGAGCTCTGTAGCAACTGACTGTATATTTTGGAAATATAGGAATAGGAAATATAGTCTATTCAATTGAAAAGGATTTTGCAAATCATTGTATTCTGTTTTTATTTACCATTTACACAACGTGCCAACTTCACCGGCTTTGGTGTCTGTAGTTATTTAGCACACAGAGTGCGATTTATCAAGACTGAAGCTGTTCTGCGGCCACTTTTTTGCATCTATACATCAAAACCTACGTTATGTGAAGAAAACAAGGGTTACTGTGACAAATATGGCCAATCCTGGTGTTCTCTGGAAAATTTCCAGGTGGGCTGCACAGTACCGGGCTATATAAAAAAGGGACCCCAAATTCCAACATTTGGTTCTCAAGCTGATTTTATGGCGGTTTAAACAGAGCCCCTAACCCTAACCCTAACCCTAACCCTAACCCTAACCCTAACCCTAACCCTAACCCCTAACCCTAACCCTAACCCTAACCCTAACCCTAACCATAACCATAACCTAAACCTAACACTAACCCTAACCAACTATTTTTCTTTATGCCTAACCCTTACCCTAATCCTAGCCTTAACCCTAACCCTAACCCTAACCCTAACCCTAACCCTAACCCCAACCCTAACCCTAACCCTAACCCTAACCCTAACCATAACCATAACCATAACCTAAACCTAACACTAACCCTAACCAAATCTTTTTCTTTATGCCTAACCCTTACCCTAATCCTAGCCTTAACCCTAACCCTAACCCTAACCCTAACCCTAACCCTAACCCTAACCCTAACCCTAACCCTAAATCCTTACCATAAACCTAACCCTAACCCTAACCCCGACCCTAACCCTAACCCTAACCCTAACCCTAACCCTAACCATAACCATAACCATAACCTAAACCTAACACTAATCCTAACCAACATTTGGTTCTCAAGCTGATTTTATGGCGGTTTAAACAGAGCCCCTAACCCTAACCCTAACCCTAACCCTAACCCTAAC
Source organism: Entelurus aequoreus (assembly GCF_033978785.1). Taxonomy (NCBI): domain Eukaryota; kingdom Metazoa; phylum Chordata; class Actinopteri; order Syngnathiformes; family Syngnathidae; genus Entelurus; species Entelurus aequoreus. The sequence goes on along the minus strand of NC_084732.1, from coordinate 99,367,557 downwards.
CCTAACCCTAACCCTAACCCTAACCCCTAACCCTAACCCTAACCCTAACCATAACCATAACCTAAACCTAACACTAACCCTAACCAACTATTTTTCTTTATGCCTAACCCTTACCATAATACTAGCCTTAACCCTAACCCTAACCCTAACCCTAACCCTAACCCTAACCCTAACCCTAACCCCAACCCTAACCCTAACCCTAACCCTAATCCTAACCCTAACCCTAACCCTAACCATAACCATAACCATAACCTAAACCTAACACTAACCCTAACCAACCCTTTTTCTTTATGCCTAACCCTTACCCTAATCCTAGCCTTAACCCTAACCCTAACCCTAACCCTAACCCTAACCCTAAATCCTTACCATAAACCTAACCCTAACCCTAACCCCAACCCTAACCCTAATCCTAACCCTAACCCTAACCCTAACCATAACCATAACCATAACCATAACCTAAACCTAACACTAACCCTAACCAACTATTTTTCTTTATGCCTAACCCTTACCCTAATCCTAGCCTTAACCCTAACCCTAACCCCAACCCCAACCCTAACCCTAACCCTAACCCTAACCCTAACCCTAACCCTAACCCTAACCCTAACCATAACCATAACCTAAACCTAACACTAACCCTAACCAACTATTTTTCTTTATGCCTAACCCTTACCCTAATCCTAGACTTAACCCTAACCCTAACCCCAACCCCAACCCTAACCCTAACCCTAACCCTAACCCTTCTGTTGTTCCTTGCTCAAAGTAGCAGTTTGTTCTATTTTAATCTTTTTTTTTTTTTTTTTACTCGCATCCACTTCTCCTGGTGGAGTGGCCTGCTAATGTGTCGCGTGTCCTCCGCGTTCTTTAGAACTCACTGTAGGCTTGATGTGCGTACAACAATAATTTGCTATTTTTATGAGAAACAGCTTGTACTCTTTTGTAGGCTATAGAAAAGTTGATAGGACAGCTTGGCTTGTTTAAAAATCTCGGCCGTGTTAACATTTTAAGGGCTCAATCCAGAGATCACCGTCAGATTGCATCAATCGTTTTTTTGCCGGGTTTATTTACGGCCAACGGGAGTAGTTCCCTTGGCAACGCAGCAGCACACTACCAAAATGATGGACACACCACTTTCGTCAAGAACCCGCTGCTTAAGTACCGGAATTGAAAGTGTGCAAAACACTGTGAAAAAGCAATCTTTTTTTTTTTTTTTTATAATCATGCTGGGACGTTTTTTTTCCGTCTCCAAATGTTAAAAAGCCCCTATAGCATCAGGATCGGCCTATAGTGTTCTGTATCGGCCTTTTTCAGCATAAAGACACGGAAAAATCACTTAAAAGTTGAAACTGTTTATTTTCTGCACAGGTGTCAAACTCAAGACCCCGGGGGCCAAACCTGGCCCCACCACATTATTTTATGTGGCCCGCGAAAGCCTAGAAATAACATGCGTTAATAAAATGCTTAATATTTTCTTACTAAATATATTGATTTCCTTTTTGACATTAAAAATAATGTACTGCATGTAGTTGCATATCTTTTGAAATTCAATATCATCAAAATCTAAGTATTATATGATCGTGTATTGCAAAAAGGCTGTACTTAAATAACTGCTTGACTGGTGATTTAAAAAAAAAATTAGCAATTAAATTTTAGACTGTAAAATTGACATTAGATTTTGCGGTTAAATTCCGCTGACTGAGTTTTTTTACTGTAATATCAACTTTCGTACTGTTTTTTTTTGCAATATACAGTAAGACATTAAAACATTAAAATAAGTAACTCAAATAAGATTTTACGGTTAAAAAAAAAAAATAAACTGGCAGCTCTGTTGCAGGAAATTATATATTTTAGTGTTTTCTTATTTATTTTTTTATTGTTATTTTAATTTTGTATCTTCTCTTACTTGTATTTTAGGATAGGATAGGACTTTATTGTCATTTCACAAATACAACAAAACTTTTGTTTTCAGCACAAACCCGTTCAAGATTAGACAAACAAACAGTGTACAGGGTTACAGAACGGGAACACTGACGGGTCACCACAAGGCGCTAAAAGGTGTGAAAAAGGTAAAACGCTGGGGAAGAAGATGAGTAAATAAAATACAATCCAGACTGGGCTCCTAAGGGGGCCTAGTCTGGAGTGGGGAAAAACCTCCATGCAATGCATACATAAACATGTTAAATATAATTACAACAACTTGCAACAGAGGCGGGGGGGGAGTTGGGACCCTGGAGGTCGACTGCTGCTATAAAGCGCTGCCAGCCGTCTATCACCCCAAAGGGGAATCAAGCGGTGGTGAAGGCGTGTGGTGGGGGTGGGGGGATGGTTGTGTATATGCCCATTGTCTTGGGTGTGTTGATGGAGTGTCCATAGGCCTGGGGCCGTTCTGCATAAGAAAAAGTTTGACTCCAGGTGTTGTTGAGGAGGAAGGGAGGTCAAACGCGTCCATCATTGAGGAGTCCTTGGGGGGGATGTTTTCAGAACAGCCTGCTCCTGTTGTTAACAAGGCCATTCGGGGGAGTCAAATCGTAGATTAGGATTTTGTTTTTCCGCGAGCAGACATTACAATGGTTTGTCTGTTCTATTCCTCATATCCAATTGTTCCCTTTCAACCAGCTTTTCCATGATGTGATCCATCTTGCGATTCAGTTCAGAAATCGCCCCAGACTGTGATCCCACAGCCCGGCCCAATCCTTACATTGTGACGAACAGCCTTTGGGCTCCTTGAGTGGCTGCCATCATCTTACGAATTTGACGATACACCAGAGCAATGCCCAGCCCAATCAGCAGGTGCCCCGCGATCACAGTTCCAAATAGGTAGATGTCTTCCACGTCCTCGATGGAAAGGACTGAGAGGCACATGATTCTCCATTCATCCCAGGAATCTCTCACGTACCCCGCAGAAATGGTTCCATCATAGCAGCCAGGCTCCCCAGAACCTCTTTTCCTCGTCAAAAAGATTTTGCCAATTGAGTCGAGAGTCCAGCTGATCATTTCCATGTCTGATGTTTAGATTTGGAGGACAGCGCAAAGAAAGAGGCTTCAAAAAGGTGTAGACAGGACAAAACAAAGAGAGCAAGCAGGGGGAAGAAGGGTGGAAGAAAAAATGCGACCGCCCTCACCAGAGGCAAGACAAACCTTTATCTCTACTCATGGTTTTATTATTTTTTACTTTCCAGCGTTCCTCAGAGGGAGCCGTCTTTATCAGGGGTTATCAGCTCCTGTGATAGTGTTTACTCACATGTTGCCTCTGTACTCAGCCATGCATTTATTTGTTCATTTATGTCCATGAGTGTGTCTGAAAAGCGCTTTATAAATACATTTGTATTGATTGAAATATATCACCCTTATGATTTGGCCCTTTGGCATTGTTTAACACCAGGTCCCCATGTTTTTGTTTTTTTTTGTTTTTTTTGCACCACGGACCGGTTCAATGCAGGCCTTATTTTCACCGACCGGCCTTTCCAGGTGTGGAAGATAAATACAGCAAAAATAAGTGCATGAAAAACACAACTCACCATTAACGCTGAATTAATGGGAGCTCTGGCATTTTTCCCCTTTGCAGAAAAGCTTATAGCATTTAGTTTTTTACTCATGTTCACTAGTAGTGGGCTTTTTTGGGGGGGCTGAAGTCTCTAAAGGGGTATTCGGAGATACGTCAAGGACAGGAGCATAGATATATATATATAATACAACTGGAACTTGCCATTAGTTCCAATGGATTTTTATTTCCATTCTAAAAGTATTGATATTTTTTACAATATTCCAAAGATGCACTATACTGTTTGCTTTTTTGGTGCAATTTTCCATGTGTAAACACATCTGTTAATGCTAACTACTTGTGTAATAGCATATATGGTATATATATAATAATAATAATAGCAGCTTTTTAACTTGTTAGGCCAAAGGAGATGTGTATTTTCTTCCTTCAGTACGATTATTATATGCAACAATTTAGCACTTCTGTTATGCACTATGGTCACTGTATTCCTAATCTGCCCTGAGTTTAGGTCATCAACCTGCAAAATGATCTTTTTTGGCTACAAATTTGCACCTTTATGAATGTGCATTGTAACCAAGTTGTAAAAAATATAGCAAATGGCGACTTCCTTTCAGGATTTTATTATACGTCTATGAACGAGCTTATTGGTGGGACTGGCGAAAAATCAAGTCGGAGAAAATGCGGACATATATCAATTATTTAATGTCTCTCTGAGGCCCGGTAGCAAATGTGTCACGGACAGGTGGTTAGGGGTCAACTGGTATCTGACATTTTAACAACATGAACAAAAGACTAAATTAATCATAGGTCCCTTTTGTGATTGCAAATGAAAAAAAAATTATAATAATTTTGACACCAAATGTATCTTTTCGTTTAAATATGGTCCTCTTCTGAATATAATAAATGACTGCCTCTTCTCTGCAGAGGACAAATTAAAGGATTGAGCTCATGTAGGTCATATGTTACTATTGTCTGTCACCACTATAGAAATTAATGTTAAAATGTTATCTGGTGGTATTTCACAGAGGCCTCAAAAACATTGATTTTCAGATTAATCGCAGTTCTTATTTGTAACCATACTTAATAGATTAAAAACATTTGTTTTTCATTTATTTTATTTTATTTTATTTTATTAATCTGTCCTGTCCAGCCACTCAGAAAATTCATATAGTTGATGTAAATGATCTCTATCTGCTGTACACATTTACTTTAGAAAAGAGAAGTGTTGGATACTTCTCTAGTTGCCTTATTTGTATGTGACTTTAATAAATGTTTGGGTAGAATTTTTTAAACACAACCAGTTTTATTTGAAGTAATGTAGAAATTGATCAGAGCTGTTTATCTATCTATGGAGGAATGTAGTTTTAGTTTTAGTACATTGAGATACTTAAAGGATAGCAGCAGTTGGATTTTAGGAGGAAGTGTAAAGACATTAGCAACATATGGTAGGAAGCCCTCACAAGTAGGGGTAGAGGATAGGGTCGCAGGTCAGGTGTTGTCCAAACTGGCTGGCCCCAAGGCTATATAACAACAACGAGTAAGGGTCTATAAAAGGTATTTTAAGGAGAGTTGTCCAAGAAGACAGCAGAAAAGTGATTAGGTCCATACTATTTCTCCTGGACGCTGCAGTTCCGGTCTGAGGCTCGCTGAAACAAATAAAGCTTTTTGTTCGACGATTCCTCGTTGGCGTCTTATTGGCTCATCACCCATCACACGACCATCAAATATACAACAACGGCAAGAGACGAACAAAACAACGTGCTAATTTATTGATGCTGGCAAAGTTATCGAGTTAATTTACGTTTTTCCATTGATTGAGTAGTTGACCCAGGCCTAATTAACAGGCAGTCCAGTTTTGTGACGTAAACACGCTGCAGGACTGCTTATATCGAAAAGTTCAGCTGCAAGCCGATATATTACAATATTGTTTATCTGCTTGTTTCGGTTGCACCCTATTCGTAATGAAAGTAATTTAAGTACCGTATTTTCCGGACTTAAGGCGCACTTAAAATATTTTTTTTCTCCTCAAAACTCGACAGTGCGCCGAATGTACGGAATAATTCTCGTTTTGCTTACCGACCTCGAAGCAATTTTATTTGGTACATGGTGTAATTATAAGTGTGACCAGTAGATGGCAGTCACACATAAGAGATACGTGTAGACTGCAATGTGATGGCAATATGGCTCAAGTAAACAACACCAACATTTGATATGTTCCATTGAAAATATAAAACATTACGCACGGCACTCAAAAATCTATCGAAATGTTTGAGTACGACTTCGGTAAGCTATGAAGCCGCACCGCTTGATGGATTGTCAGCACATTAAACATAAGAGTATTATTATGGTGTGTGTATAAGGTAAGACATATTATCCGGCGTTTTGTTTGGCAATATTATGCAAAAACAACTTTTCTTACCTTCTGGTACTTGCTGATCTGTATTTGGGATCTGCATAAATCCTGAAAAATTGCACGCATCTGCCTTTGTAGTCCGTGTAAGCTTCTTCTTTTTCCTATATCTTCTCGTTATGGGGCATTCATCCTCCGCTGTTGCCATTTCTAATATAAAGTAGTGTAAAGTTCTTACTTGGTTATTAATTAAGAGGTTGTATGGTCAATAAAAAACATACTGTCAGAAAAATTGTGTGTAAATGATCAAAAAACTTTCCGTTCTCTCAGTTCCCAATGAACAGACAAGAGGTTGTCTTTGTTGCACCAAGCCAAAGGCTTGGAAAATTCCATTGTGTACGATGGGAGGAGACGGGAGGGGTTATCTATTGTCATCCAGGACCCGCCCAGGCATATTTTCCTTATTGTTAATGTGACCAAATACAAGAGCTGTTTACATACCACCCATTCCTTTAGAAACAGATGTTGTTGTGTAAACAGGGAATATCCAAATAAAGGAGACGCAAACCTTTTTTCGTCAGAGCGTGGGTGACACTGTAAGAGGTGACAGGTCGACACGTTTCTCCTCAATTGAGCCAAATTGAATTATGTCTCTGTCTATTCCCTTGCTTCTTGTCTTGTTTAATAGATGTCATCGATGTTTGAACCTGACACATACAGTATACATTGTCGTTCCAAAAAAAAACATCCTAGCTGAGTTGAGTTTGAGTTTGTTTCTAGTTTTCTAGCAACGTTGTCGAGGTACAGAAACATTTATTATTAAAAAAAATAGTATTTGAAGTATGTTGTAGGATTCCTGTTGATTACAGAAACAGTACCAGGTTTCTCACGCTAATATATGCTCGGCTTTATTTGTACTGACAATTGGGTAGAATCATAACCTTTTCAAGCTAGAACTTTCCATAAACAACCCTTTCTGTCATCCCCCCCGAATATTCAAAAGGCCTCATCGATCCAACCGTAAACAGCTGCTTGGAAGTGGCGGCGCGGTACAATGCCACGGAACACTATTTGTTTGCGTCTCTTTTGTCATGTTGAATGCCACGCTGTGCTAGCGCAGACACTTAAGACGAGTTCAAGCACGTTTCTGCTGAAGTAGACCCCATCGAAACTACGAACATGAGTGATGGCCAAGTGAAAATAACCAAATCAACAAACTCATCAAATCCAAAGTGTAAGTTCTGGGAACATGGCGAAAGTATTTCTATTATTGGTATTTTCCAAAAAGAAAAATATGTATTTGTTGGATGGGAAACGTCATCTATTATCATCGATTATCCATTTAATATTGAAAATAATAAGAACAATTGAATCCAAACAAGGTTTGTAAGTTTCTTACAAGTATTATTATCACTGCAGGACGAGGAATAGCTAAACATGCTTCACTACACACCGTAGGAGGGTGCAATAGCTCACCGCTAACAACAAGTCTGCGCTCCTGAATGTAAACAAATGCCACGGGTGGATCGACACCTGACTTCCACTGTAATGATATCAAGTAGAAGAGCGTATCTAGTCGATACTACGATGATAACATTGATATTTTTTCATTTTAATTAAACGTAACGCTCCTGAATGTAAACAAATGCCACGGGTGGATCTACACCTGACTTCCACTGTAATGATACCAAGTAGAAGAGCGTATCTAGTCGATACTACGATGATAACATTGATATTTTTTCATTTTATTTAAATATAGCGCTCCTGAATGTAAACAAATGCCACGGGTGGATCTACACCTGACTTCCACTGTAATGATATCAAGTAGAAGAGCGTATCTAGTCAATACTACGATGCTAACATTGATATTTTTTCATTTTATTTAAACGTAGCGCTCCTGAATGTAAACAAATGCCACGGGTGGATCGACACCTGACTTCCACTGTAATGATACCAAGTAGAAGAGCGTATCTAGTCGATACTACAATGATAACATTGATATTTTTTCATTTTATTTAAATATAGCGCTCTTGAATGTAAACAAATGCCACGGGTGGATCTACACCTCACTTCCACTGTAATGATACCAAGTAGAAGAGCGTATCTAGTCGATACTACGATGAAAACATTCATATTTTTTCATTTTATTTAAATGTTGCGCTCCTGAATGTAAACAAATGCCACGGGTGGATCTACACCTGACTTCCACTGTAATGATACCAAGGAGAAGAGCGTATCTAGTCGATACTACGATGATAACATTGATATTTTTTCATTTTATTTAAATGTAGCGCTCCTGAATGTAAACAAATGCCACGGGTGGATCTACACCTGACTTCCACTGTAATGATACCAAGTAGAAGAGTGTATCTAGTCGATACTACGATGATAACATTGATATTTTTTCATTTTATTTAAACGTAGCGCTCCTGAATGTAAACAAATGCCACGGGTGGATCGACACCTGACTTCCACTGTAATGATACCAAGTAGAAGAGCGTATCTAGTCGATACTACGATGATAACATTGATATGTTTTCATTTTATTTAAATGTAGCGCTCCTGAATGTAAACAAATGCCACGGCTGGATCGACACCTGACTTCCACTGTAATGATATCAAGTAGAAGAGCGTATCTAGTCGATACTACGATGATAACATTGATATTTTTTCATTTTATTTAAACGTAGCGCTCCTGAATGTAAACAAATGCCACGGGTGGATCTACACCTGACTTCCACTGTAATGATACCAAGTAGAAGAGTGTATCTAGTCGATACTACGATGATAACATTGATATTTTTTCATTTTATTTAAATATAGCGCTCCTGAATGTAAACAACTGCCACGGGTGGATCTACACCTGACTTCCACTGTAATGATACCAAGTAGAAGAGCGTATCTAGTCGATACTACGATGATAACATTGATATGTTTTCATTTTATTTAAATGTAGCGCTCCTGAATGTAAACAAATGCCACGGCTGGATCGACACCTGACTTCCACTGTAATGATATCAAGGAGAAGAGCGTATCTAGTCGATACTACGATGATAACATTGATATTTTTTCATTTTATTTAAACGTAGCGCTCCTGAATGTAAACAAATACCATGGGTGGATCTACACCTGACTTCCACTGTAATGATACCAAGTAGAAGAGCGTATCCAGTCGATACTACAATGATAACATTGATTTTTTTATTTTTTTATTTAAACGTAGCGCTCCTGAATGTAAACAAATGCCACGGGTGGATCTACACCTGACTTCCACTGTAATGATACCAAGGAGAAGAGCGTATCTAGTCGATACTACGATGATAACATTGATATGTTTTCATTTTATTTAAATGTTGCGCTCCTGAATGTAAACAAATGCCACGGGTGGATCTACACCTGACTTCCACTGTAATGATACCAAGTAGAAGAGCGTATCTAGTCGATACTACGATGATAACATTGATATGTTTTCATTTTATTTAAATGTTGCGCTCCTGAATGTAAACAAATGCCACGGGTGGATCTACACCTGACTTCCACTGTAATGATACCAAGCAGAAGAGCGTATATAGTCGATACTACGATGATAACATTGATATTTTTTTCATTTTATTTAAATGTAGCGCTCCTGAATGTAAACAAATTCCACGGGTGGATCTACACCTGACTTCCACTGTAATGATACCAAGCAGAAGAGCGTATCTAGTCGATACTACGATGATAACATTGATATTTTTTTCATTTTATTTAAATATAGCGCTCCTGAATGTAAACAAATGCCACGGGTGGATCTACACCTGACTTCCACTGTAATGATACCAAGTAGAAGAGCGTATCTAGTCGATACTACGATGATAACATTGATTTTTTTTTCATTTTATTTAAACGTAGCGCTCCTGAATGTAAACAAATGCCACGGGTGGATCTACACCAGACTTCCACTGTAATGATACCAAGCAGAAGAGCGTATCTAGTCGATACTACGATGATAACATTGTATTTTTTTCATTTTATTTAAATGTAGTCCTCCTGAATGTAAACAAATGCCACGGGTGGATCTACACCTGACTTCCACTGTAATGATACCAAGTAGAAGAGCGTATCTAGTCGATACTACGATGATAACATTGTATTTTTTTCATTTTATTTAAATGTAGTGCTCCTGAATGTAAACAAATGCCACGGGTGGATCTACACCTGACTTCCACTGTAATGATATCAAGTAGAAGAGCGTATCTAGTCAATACTACGATGATAAAATTGATATTTTTTCATTTTATTTAAACGTAGCGCTCCTGAATGTAAACAAATGCCACAGGTGGATCTACACCTGACTTCCACTGTAATGATACCAAGGAGAAGAGCGTATCTAGTCGATACTACGATGATAACATTGATATTTTTTCATTTTATTTAAATATAGCGCTCCTGAATGTAAACAACTGCCACGGGTGGATCTACACCTGACTTCCACTGTAATGATACCAAGTAGAAGAGCGTATCTAGTCGATACTACGATGATAACATTGATATGTTTTCATTTTATTTAAATGTAGCGCTCCTGAATGTAAACAAATGCCACGGCTGGATCGACACCTGACTTCCACTGTAATGATATCAAGTAGAAGAGCGTATCTAGTCGATACTACGATGATAACATTGATATTTTTTCATTTTATTTAAACGTAGCGCTCCTGAATGTAAACAAATACCATGGGTGGATCTACACCTGACTTCCACTGTAATGATACCAAGTAGAAGAGCGTATCCAGTCGATACTACAATGATAACATTGATTTTTTTTTAATTTTATTTAAACGTAGCGCTCCTGAATGTAAACAAATGCCACGGGTGGATCTACACCTGACTTCCACTGTAATGATACCAAGGAGAAGAGCGTATCTAGTCGATACTACGATGATAACATTGATATTTTTTCATTTTATTTAAATATAGCGCTCCTGAATGTAAACAAATGCCACGGCTGGATCTACACCTGACTTCCACTGTAATGATACCAAGCAGAAGAGCGTATCTAGTTGATACTACGATGATAACATTGATATTTTTTCATTTTATTTAAATGTAGCGCTCCTGAATGTAAACAAATGCCACGGGTGGATCGACACCTGACTTCCACTGTAATGATACCAAGTAGAAGAGTGTATCTAGTCGATACTACGATGATAACATTGATATTGTTTCATTTTATTTAAACGTACATAATGTAATTCATCTCAAAGCCCAGAGCATTTACTCTCATGTCCGCGTACAAGCAGAACTTACGGAAAATGAATAGTTTTCATTAGTCTAATGATGACAGTTTGCTTAAATAATGTCCTCAATTAAATGAGAAGATGGCATACATTTATATTGTGAGTGTTCTGTGAAAAGAAGGCCCTTGACACACTTAAAAGAGGTGATGGAATATGTAAGAAAATAAAAGGAGTGCTACAGTTGCGGATATGTTTGAAGTGGTTTAATTAGAATTAAGAAGGACAACCTTATTGCAAGGCAGCACGGTGGAACAGGGGTTAGTGTGTGTGCCTCACAATGAGACGTTTCCGGGTTTGAGTGTGGAGTTTGCATGTTCTCCCCGTGACTGTGTGGGTTCCCCACCTCCAAAGACATGCACCTGGGGATAGGTTGATCGGCAATGAGGTGGCGACTTGTCCAGGGTGCACCCCGCCTTCTTAAACAAATGTTAAGCACAAACTCGGCAAGTCTAAATAAAAGAAATCAAACGTGAGCAAAAGTTAAAAGAGTTTAGTTTTTACCAAATACAACAATCATGAATGAATCTTTCAGCACATACACAATGTTGACATCTATAGTTATATTTTGATAAACAATCATAAATGAATATTTCAGCACATACACAATGTTGACATCTAAAGTTATATTTTGATAAACAATCATAAATGAATCTTTCAGCACATACACACTGTTGACATATATAGTTATATTTTGATAAACAAACATAAATGAATTGTTTAGCACATACACAATGTTGACATCTATAGTTATATTTTGATAAACAATCATAAATGACTATTTCAGCACGTACACAATGTTGACATCTATAGTTATATTTTGATAAACAATCATAAATGAATCTTTCAGCGCATACACAATGTTGACATCTATAGTTATATTTTGATAAACAATCATAAATTAATCTTTCAGCACATACACAATGTTGACATATATAGTTATATTTTGATAAACAATCATAAATGAATCTTTCAGCGCATACACAATGTTGACATCTATAGTTATATTTTGATAAACAATCATACATGAATCTTTCAGCACGTACACAATGTTGACATTTATATGTATATTTAGGTAAACAATCATAGATGACTATTTCAGCACATACACGATGTTGACATTTATAGTTATATTTTGAAAAACAATCATAAAATGACTATTTCAGCACATACACAATGTTGACATCTATAGTTATATTTTGATAAACAATCATAAATGAATCATTCAGCACGTACACAATGTTGACATGTATATGTACATTTTGGTAAACAATCATAAATGACTATTTCAGCACATACACAATGTTGACATCTATAGTGATATTTTGAAAAACAATCATAAAATGACTATTTCATCACATACACAATGTTGACATCTATAGTTATATTTTGATAACCAATCATAAATGAATCATTCAGCACGTACACAATGTTGACATGTATATGTATATTTTGGTAAACAATCATAAATGACTATTTCAGCACATACACAATGTTGACATTAATAGTTATATTTTGAAAAACAATCATAAATTGACTATTTCAGCACATACACAATGTTGACATCTATAGTTATATTTTGATAAACAATCATAAATTAATCATTCAGCACATACACAATGTTGACATGTATATGTACATTTTGGTAAACAATCATAAATGACTATTTCAGCACATACACAATGTTGACATTTATAGTTATATTTTGAAAAACAATCATAAAATGACTATTTCAGCACATACACAATGTTGACATCTATAGTTATATATTGATAAACAATCATAAATGACTATTTCAGCACGTACATAATGTTGACATCTACAGTTATAGTTTGATGAACAATATAAAATGAATCTTTCAGCACATACACATTGTTGACATCTATAGTTATATTTTGATAAACAATCATAAATGAATCATTCAGCACGTACACAATGTTGACATGTATATGTATATTTTGGTAAACAATCATAAATGACTATTTCAGCACATACACAATGTTGACATTTATAGTTATATTTTGAAAAACAATCATAAAATGACTATTTCAGCACATACACAATGTTGACATCAATAGTTATATATTGATAAACAATCATAAATGAATCATTCAGCGCATACACAATGTTGACATGTATATGTATATTTTGGTAAACAATCATAAATGACTATTTCAGCACTTACACACTGTTGACATTTATAGTTATATTTTGAAAAACAATCATAAAATGACTATTTCAGCACATACACAATGTTGACATCTATAGTTATATTTTGATAAACAATCATAAATGAATCTTTCAGCACATACACAATGTTGACATCTATAGTTATATTTTGATAAACAATCATGAATTAATCTTTCAGCACATATACAAAGTTGACATGTATAGTCATATTTTCATAAACAATCATAAATGAATCTTTCAGCACATACACAATGTTGACATCTATAGTTATATTTTGATAAACAATCATAAATGAATCATTCAGCACATACACAATGTTGACATGTATATGTATATTTTGGTAAACAATCATAAATGACTATTTCAGCACATACACAATGTTGACATCTATAGTTATATTTTGATGAACAATCATAAATGAATCTTTCAGCACATACACGATGTTGACATCTATAGTTATATTTTGATGAACAATATTAAATGAATCTTTCAGCACATACACAATGTTGACATCTATAGTTATATTTTGATAAACAATCACAAATGAATCTTTCAGCACATACACAATGTTAACATCTATAGTTGCATTTTGATAAAGAAGGGGAAAAACATGCTACTCGTAAATGGCGCATACAACACCAACAAACATGGCAGTAGACACAAAGTTAAATTACAAAATGCAACCTTACCCATGCAAAAACGATACATATTTATCCGGGAGAGTCTTGATACCAATGTCCTTGACCCACCCACACACAAAGAAGTGGTAGACCTCCATGTTGTTCCCAGTTTTCGCCTGTTTTGTGGTCTGTAGCACAATAGTTTCATTTGTCTGGGAACGCCACCGACAGATAATCCTTGATATCACTCAACAAATCTTTTTTTTTTGATGAAGTATATCTTGACTTGGTTGACCACCACTGGTTTTAGATCATACTCTAAAACATCTATGTTCTATCCCAATACTTACATTCTTTCCAGTTCTGTCCTTACCAACGACTAATTTAAGAGTTCTTTGCCAAGGAAGAAGCATTTGTTATAGTCATTTGTATGCAAGAGTCCTGACCAAAACTAGGCAAGCAACGTCAAATTGTGCTCATGAAAATGTTTACCTGTTTTGCATTGATCTTAGATCTTTGTGCTCAACTTACGAAAAATGGGAGCAAAAACAAAAGTCTTACGTTTATGTTTTTGTTGAGTCTACTACAGTATTTACATGTATTGTCAACCAGGCACAATTAGAGAGAATAGCACAGCCGTAGCCTCTGGTTCAGGAGATGGAATGTGGTTTTTGTCCTAGTCGTGGAACATTAGAGCAGGTCTACACCTTTGGATCGAGTGCCGGAGGTTGCCCAACCGGACAAATTGGATCTAGATCTAGCTCTACCAAAACTATCCTTGACTGTAGGCATAGTGTTCCTGGGATTAAAGGCCTCACCTTTTCTCCTCCAAACACATTGCTGGGTCTGGTGGCCAAAAAGCTCCATTTTAGTTTCATCTGACCACAGAACTTTCCTCCAGAAGGTCTTATCTTTGTCCATGTGACGTCCGATGAAACACAAACGTAACTGTTTTGGTGGGGGTTGCTCCACTACGAGGTCCGTGGCATACTACTATACGTGGCATTCCGTACTGGTACACCTGGAGCAGAAGTCTGGTGAGCGGTGGTCTTGACCCGGACTGTCCTTTGTCATCGGGTCCGTTCATCATTTTTAATGGACCGAATTTCAAGGCACAATCGAGGCGTTGAGGGTGTCCAGTTCTGGGGGCTGTAGGAGCTGGTCTCAGCTATTTGCGGGCTGGTGTGATCCCGAGAGCCTCATCAAGTTCTGACCTTCAGAATTTAGCAGGATATAATGACTTCCGGCTTTTAAGACAGGTACAGCTTAGGGCCACTCAAGGAACTGATGAGCTATGGAAAAGCCACGGAGATGTGCGGGGGGGGGGGGGGGGGGGGGCAGGATGAGATACCTGAACAATTCAGATAATGAACAGAACATCGTCAATTGACAATCCAAAATGTTGGAAGAGCCGTATTGGACCAAAGATACAAAAAAATAATTTGCCTGGAGCCGCAAAACAATAAGAGCTTTGTATAAGTGTTATAATGAAGACAACACATGATGTAAGTGTCTATATTAGCTATATTAGCCTACTATCAAAATGACTTTAAAAGTCTTATATAAGTGTTATAATGAAGACAACACATGATGTAAGTGTCTATATTAGCCTACTATCAAAATGACTTTAAAGGTCTTATATGAGTGTTATAATGAAGACAACACATGATGTAAGTGTCTATATTAGCCTACTATCAAAATGACTTTAAAAGTCTTATATAAGTGTTATAATGAAGACAACACATGATGTAAGTGTCTATATTAGCTATATTAGCCTACTATCAAAATGACTTTAAAAGTTGTATATAAGTGTTATAATGAAGGCAACACATGATGTAAGTGTCTATATTAGCTATATTAGCCTACTATCAAAATGACTTTAAAAGTCTTATATAAGTGTTATAATGAAGACAACACATGATGTAAGTGTCTATATTAGCTATATTAGCCTAATATCAAAATGACTTTAAAAGTCATATATAAGTGTTATAATGAAGACAACACATGATGTAAGTGTCCTTAATAGCTATATTACCCTACTATCAAAATGACTTTAAAAGTCTTATAAGAGTGTTATAATGAAGACAACACATGATGTAAGTGTCTATATTAGCTATATTAGCCTACTATCAAAATGACTTTAAAAGTCATATATAAGTGTTATAATGAAGACAACACATGATGTAAGTGTCCTTAATAGCTATATTACCCTACTATCAAAATGACTTTAAAAGTCTTATAAGAGTGTTATAATGAAGACAACACATGATGTAAGTGTCTATATTAGCTATATTAGCCTACTATCAAAATGACTTTAAAAGTCATATATAAGTGTTATAATGAAGACAACACATGATGTAAGTGTCTGTAATAGCTATATTAGCCTACTATCAAAATGACTTTAAAAGTCTTATATAAGTGTTATAATGAAGGCAACACATGATGTAAGTGTTAATAATAACTATATTAGCATACTATCAAAATTACTTTAAAAGTCTTATAAGAGTGTTATAATGAAGACAACACATGATGTAAGTGTCTATATTAGCTATATTAGCCTACTATCAAAAATGACTTTAAAGTCTTATATAAGTGTTTTAATGAAGACAACACATGATGTAAGTGTCTATATTAGCTATATTAGCCTACTATCAAAATGACTTTAAAGGTCTTATATAAGTGTTTTAATGAAGGCAACACATGATGTAAGTGTCTATATTAGCATACTATTAAAATGACTTTAAAAGTCTTATATAAGTGTTATAATGAAGACAACACATGATGTAAGTGTCTATACTAGCTATATTAGCCTACTATCAAAATGACTTTAAAAGTCTTATATAAGTGTTATAATGAAGGCAACACATGATGTAAGTGTCTATATTAGCCTACTATCAAAATGACTTTAAAAGTCTTATATAAGTGTTATAATGAAGGCAACACATGATGTAAGTGTCTATATTAGCCTACTATCAAAATGACTTTAAAAGTCTTATATAAGTGTTATAATGAAGGCAACACATGATGTAAGTGTCTATATTAGCTATATTAGCCTACTATCAAAATGACTTTAAAAGTCTTATATAAGTGTTATAATGAAGGCAACACATGATGTAAGTGTCTATATTAGCTATATTAGCATACTATTAAAATGACTTTAAAAGTCTTATATAAGTGTTATAATAAAGGCAACACATGATGTAAGTGTCTATATTAGCTATATTAGCCTACTATCAAAATGACTTTAAAAGTCTTATATAAGTGTTATAATGAAGACAACACATGATGTAAGTGTCTATATTAGATTTATTAGCCTACTATCAAAATGACTTTAAAAGTCTTATATAAGTGTTATAATGAAGACAACACATGATGTAAGTGTCTATATTAGCTTTATTAGCCTACTATCAAAATGACTTTAAAAGTCTTATATAAGTGTTATAATGAAGGCAACACATGATGTAAGTGTCTATATTAGCTATATTAGCCTACTATCAAAATGACTTTAAAAGTCTTGTATAAGTGTTATAATGAAGGCAACACATGATGTAAGTGTCTATATTAGATTTATTAGCCTACTATCAAAATGACTTTAAAAGTCTTATATAAGTGTTATAATGAAGACAACACATGATGTAAGTGTCTATATTAGATTTATTAGCCTACTATCAAAATGACTTTAAAAGTTGTATATAAGTGTTATAATGAAGGCAACACATGATGTAAGTGTCTATATTAGCTATATTAGCCTATTATCAAAATGACTTTAAAAGTCTTATATAAGTGTTATAATGAAGACAACACATGATGTAAGTGTCTATATTAGCTATATTAGCCTAATATCAAAATGACTTTAAAAGTCATATATAAGTGTTATAATGAAGACAACACATGATGTAAGTGTCCTTAATAGCTATATTACCCTACTATCAAAATGACTTTAAAAGTCTTATAAGAGTGTTATAATGAAGACAACACATGATGTAAGTGTCTATATTAGCTATATTAGCCTACTATCAAAATGACTTTAAAAGTCATATATAAGTGTTATAATGAAGACAACACATGATGTAAGTGTCTATAATAGCTATATTAGCCTACTATCAAAATGACTTTAAAAGTCTTATATAAGTGTTATAATGAAGGCAACACATGATGTAAGTGTTAATAATAACTATATTAGCATACTATCAAAATTACTTTAAAAGTCTTATAAGAGTGTTATAATGAAGACAACACATGATGTAAGTGTCTATATTAGCTATATTAGCCTACTATCAAAAATGACTTTAAAGTCTTATATAAGTGTTTTAATGAAGGCAACACATGATGTAAGTGTCTATATTAGCTATATTAGCCTACTATCAAAATGACTTTAAAGGTCTTATATAAGTGTTTTAATGAAGGCAACACATGATGTAAGTGTTAATAATAACTGTATTAGCATATTATTAAAATGACTTTAAAAGTCTTATATAAGTGTTATAATGAAGACAACACATGATGTAAGTGTCTATACTAGCTATATTAGCCTACTATCAAAATGACTTTAAAAGTCTTATATAAGTGTTATAATGAAGGCAACACATGATGTAAGTGTCTATACTAGCTATATTAGCCTACTATCAAAATGACTTTAAAAGTCTTATATAAGTGTTATAATGAAGGCAACACATGATGTAAGTGTCTATATTAGCCTACTATCAAAATGACTTTAAAAGTCTTATATAAGTGTTATAATGAAGGCAACACATGATGTAAGTGTCTATATTAGCTATATTAGCCTACTATCAAAATGACTTTAAAAGTCTTATATAAGTGTTATAATGAAGGCAACACATGATGTAAGTGTCTATATTAGCTATATTAGCATACTATTAAAATGACTTTAAAAGTCTTATATAAGTGTTATAATAAAGGCAACACATGATGTAAGTGTCTATATTAGCTATATTAGCCTACTATCAAAATGACTTTAAAAGTCTTATATAAGTGTTATAATGAAGGCAACACATGATGTAAGTGTCTATATTAGCTATATTAGCATACTATCAAAATGACTTTAAAAGTTTTATATAAGTGTTATAATGAAGACAACACATGATGTAAGTGTCTATATTAGCTATATTAGCCTACTATCAAAATGACTTTAAAGGTCTTATACGTATCTATATTAGCTATATTAGCCTACTATCAAAATGACTTTAAAAGTCTTATATAAGTGTTATAATGAAGACAACACATGATGTAAGTGTCTATATTAGCATACTATCAAAATGACTTTAAAAGTCTTATATAAGTGTTATAATGAAGGCAACACATGATGTAAGTGTCTATATTAGCTATATTAGCCTACTATCAAAATGACTTTAAAAGTCTTATATAAGTGTTATAATGAAGGCAACACATGATGTAAGTGTCTATATTAGCCTACTATCAAAATGACTTTAAAAGTCTTATATAAGTGTTATAATGAAGGCAACACATGATGTAAGTGTCTATATTAGCTATATTAGCATACTATCAAAATGACTTTAAAAGTCTTATATAAGTGTTATAATGAAGACAACACATGATGTAAGTGTCTATATTAGCTATATTAGCCTACTATCAAAATGACTTTAAAGGTCTTATATAAGTGTTATAATGAATACAACACATGATGTACGTATCTATATTAGCTATATTAGCCTACTATCAAAATGACTTTAAAAGTCTTATATAAGTGTTATAATGAAGGCAACACATGATTTAAGTGTCTATATTGGCTGTATTAGCCTACTATCAAAATGACTGTAAAAGTCTTATATAAGTGTTATAATGAAGGCAACACATGATTTAAGTGTCTATATTAGCTACATTAGCCTACTATCAAAATGACTTTAAAGGTCTTATATAAGTGTTATAATGAAGGCAACACATGATGTAAGTGTTAATAATAACTATATTAGCATACTATTAAAATGACTTTAAAAGTCTTATATAAGTGTTATATTGAAGGCAACATATGATGTAAGTTTTAATAATAATTATATATTAGTATACTATTACAATTATTTTAAAAGTCTTATATAATATATATAATGAAGGCAACACATGATGTAAGTGTCTATATTAGCTATATTAGCCTACTATCAAAATGACTTTAAAGGTCTTATATAAGTGTTATAATGAAGGCAACACATGATGTAAGTATCTATATTAGCTATATTAGCCTACTATCAAAATGACTTTAAAAGTATTATATAAGTGTTATGATGAATACAACACATGATGTAAGTATCTATATTAGCTATATTAGCCTACTATCAAAATGACTTTAAAGGTCTTATATAAGTGTTATGATGAATACAACACATGATGTAAGTGTTAATAATAATTATATATTAGCATACTATTAAAATTACTTTAAAAGTCTTATATAATATATATAATGAAGGCAACACATGATGTAAGTGTCTATATTAGCTATATTAGCCTACTATCAAAATGACTTTAAAGGTCTTATATAAGTGTTATAATGAAGACAACACATGATGTAAGTGTCATTATTAGCTATATTGCCTTCTATCAAAATATAAATATTATATTTATTCAACACATTTTTACAACATTGGAAAACATTAGTAAAACGGAGAGGGTGAATTAACTCCTGGAAATTACTGACTTAGAATGGCCAAAGGTATAGATGTGTGTGTCCATGTTAAATAAAACGTCAGGATGTCTTCATCTAATGGATTTTTTTACAATCTTTGCAAGCTGGGTAAAGTTTGCTGTGGTCTGGAACAACATGGCACACCAACAACTATCAGAAATGCAGCCAATAGTTAAATACACTGAGGACATAAGTAAAGGAAATTAAATAAACCCACAAACATGATGCGATATGTACAACATGGATAGCCTAAATAGCATGTTAGCATCGATTGACCAAATATGCCAAGTCAATAACATCAACAAAGCTCACCTTTGTGCATCGACGCACAGCATACAACGTTTGGTGGACAAAATGAGACAAAGGAGTGGAATAAAACACGTCTTTCTGTGGCAGCGTCGGAGAAAGTTAAGCGACGTGTAGACAAACTGTCCACACAACTACGGTGAGTTCAAGGACCGGCAAAATGTGTAGGACAAAACGGCGCCGGCCAAATACTCTCATCGGCAAAGCATAAACATATTAAACATTGGGATTTTCATACATTTAGGAAGGTTTGTGTCATGTTTGTCCTCTTACAGAAACCATATTAAAACAAAAAAATATATTTCCCCCCCTATATTTTTCCATTTTCATATTTTTTTTTTAGTTGCCCACTCCTGAGTTAACCAAAGTGCTTTACGGATTGAATAATATAATAATAATACAAATATTTAACATTGTTTCATCTGTTTTTTTGTCTGTGATCTTATTTTACTATAGTACCATCCACTCTGCATGCACGCCTAGCGATTTAAAATTGCAGTTAATATCAATCTGATCGGCTCATTCCTCATTCATTTGATGAAAATATGAACGACAAACTGTTTAGTATTTGATTTACATTTTTATTCCAGGCACAGACGGAATGAGCATGCGGCGCGGTGTCTGGCCTTGAAGAATCAGCGCACCAACGCCGGCCGTCCTCCACCAGGAGAGAAACGGCCAAATAATGAATCCTACTCTATATTTTAGTATGGATTTTACTTAAGGCGCTCTCTTGTCTCCATTAAAATATTGATCCTTCGCCCGCGTTATCATCAAACCACATTGTGGTCTGAGCGAGATACAGGCACAATATCAATAAGCAGATCCCCCGATGTAAATACAAAAAAGCCTCCATTTTTTAGCATGAAGCCTTCCTGACTAATAACCTAATTGATAACACGTCATTGTACTATGAATTAGATAGATTTTGGGACAGCATTGTGGCCAGCTATTAAGTCGTCCGTTTTCATCGCAAAATTCCACAGTATTCTGGACATCTGTGTTGGTGAATCTTTTTACAATTTGTTTAATGAACAATGGAGACAGTAAAGAAGAAAGCTGTAGGTGGGAAGCGGTGTATTAGCGGCCGGTTGCAGCAACACAAACACGTAGGAACAGAGACTTTTACCAGGAGGACTTTGAGTTGGATAGCAGACGCGCTACCGTGAGTACGCAGCTGCGGCTTCCAAACATTTGATCGCTTGCCCGTACGTGCGTGCCGCTATGTGCATGTCACGTACGTGACTTTGGGGAAATATATGTGCTGTATGAACTTTGCGGAGGTGAACGGTACTTTGGGCTGTTTGATTAAATGTGTTGTGCGGGTGTTTGATTTGTATTGGCGGGTTATATGGACGGGAGGGGGGAGGTGTTTGTTATGCGGGATTAATTTGTGGCATATTAAATATAAGCCTGGTTGTGTTGTGGCTAATAGAGTATATATATATATATATATATGTCTTGTGTTTATTTACTGTTTTAGTCATTCCCAGCTGAATATCAGGTCCCACCCGCCTCTCACAGCATCTACCCTATCTGAATCGCTTCCACTGCCCTCTAATCCTTCACTCTCACTTTCCTCATCCACGAATCTTTCATCCTCGCTCAAATTAATGGGGTAATTGTCGCTTTCTCGGTCCGAATCGCTCTCGCTGCTGGTGGCCATGATTGTAAACAATGCGCAGATGTGAGGAGCTCCACAGCCTGTGACGTCACGCTACTTCCGGTACAGGCAAGGCTTTTTTTTTTATCAGCGAACTTTATCGTCGATGTTCTCTACTAAATCCTTTCAGCAAAAATATGGCAATATCGCGAAATGATCAAGTATGACACATAGAATGGACCTGCTATCCCCGTTTGAATAAGAAAATCTCATTTCAGTAGGCCTTTAATGGTGGGTCATTCTTTGGCTTGCATAATTAAAATTTGCTTGAGAAAAAAAAACAATATTTGAATACAAATGCAATTTTGTAGTCAGAATCTCATATGGGAATGTTTTCTAAATGTTTCACTGAACCGCAATTCATTGATTTGTAAAGTCAGAATTAAGTGCAGTCGTATATTTCCTGCTTAATTCAACAGAATACAAACACCGTATTTGTCGGGTTCAAACAGTGATGACATCTATCAAACAGACAAAGAAGCAAGGAATTAAACAGAGACAGAATTCAATTTAGCTGATTTGAGGAGAAACGTCTGGGCTGTACTCTTTGTGCAGTCTTCCACCACGCCTCCTCTTTGTTTTGGACGTTCCCTGTTTCTAAAGGAAAGGGGGTCGTAAACAGCCGTTGCCTATGGTTACAAAACAGTTCAAAGAAAAGGTGCCTGGAGGGGGGATCAGGTCCTGCTTCCTCGCCGCTTTGTAGATCTCGGGTCAAGACAAAATCTTCCTGTGGATTACAATACATCAAAGAAACCGACACCTTCATGTCGCTTCCCATCCACAGTGGAGTTTTACAAGCCTTTTCATTGGTAAGATCAAAGACAGCTTTTGTCCTCTCGCCGGGAACTCATGGCAACACAAAGTTGTGTGATAACTTACATACAATTATTCTGACAGTATTTTTTGGACTATAAGGCGCACTTAAAATATGTATTTATTGTTTTTCTCAAAACTTGACAGTGCGCATTATAACCCGGTGTGCCTAATGTATGCTTACCGACCTCGAAGCTATTTTATTTGGTACATGGTGTAATATAAGTGTGACCAGTAGATGGCAGTCAGTAGACTGCAATATGACTCAAGTAAACAACACCTACATGTTATTTGTTCCATTGAATATATAGAACATTACACACGGCGCTCAAAAATCTATCAAAATGTTTTAGTACGACTTTGGTAAGCTGTGAAGCCACACCGCTTGATGGATTGTACTGTGCTTCAACATAGGAGTATTATTATGGTGTGTGTATAAGGTAAGACATATTATCCGGCGTTTTGTTTCGCAATATTGTGCAAAACCAACTTTTCTTACCTTCCGGTACCTGCTGATCTGTATTTGGGATCTGCATAAGTCCTGAAAATTTGCGGGAGTCCGCTTTTGTAGTCCGTGGTCGATAAGTTTCTTATTTTTGTCTATCTTTTTGTTATGTGACATTCATCCTCCGCTGTTGCCATTTCTAATATAAAGTAGTGTAAAGTTCTTACTTATATATGTCAGTAAACTCGCCATGAAAGCGCTAAAACATACCGGTGGAGTGAGTATACATTATTCACCCAATGTCCCACGGGACACATTTCCGGCGTTGTTGTTGCACTAGTGAGTCACGGATGAGGATACGCTGCTCCGTTATTGATTAAAGTAAAGTCTGAATGTGGCCTACTGAAACCCACTACTACCGACCACGCAGTCTGATAGTTTATATGGCCGGGTTAGTTTACTAAAGTGCAATTTTAAATCTCCCGCGAAATATCTGCTGAAAACATCTTGGTATGATGACGCTGCGGGTGTAACGTCACGAATTAGACAGGACATTTTAGTCCAGCACCGCGGCCAGCTTAAAGTCGTCAGTTTTCATCGCAAAATTCCACAGTATTCTGGACATCTGTGTTGGTGAATCTGTTGCAATCTGTTCATTGCATTATGGAGAAAGAAGCTGAGCAAGCAAAGAAGAAAGTTGTCGGTGCGAAGCGGAGTATTTTGCGAGGGAAGTCAGCAACACAACACAGCCGGTGTTTCATTGTTTACATTCCCGAAAGATGCAGTCAAGATTGAAGAACTCGGACAACAGAGACTCTTACCAGGAGGACTTTGACTTCGATACACAGACGCCTGTAGAGAACTGGGACAACACAGACTTACCAGGATTACTTTGATTTGGATACACAGACGCAGACGCGGTACCGTGAGTACGCAGCTGCGCTTCCAAACATTTGATCGCTTGCCCGTACGTGCGTGTCACGTACGTAACTTTGGGTAAATATATGAGCTTTATGAACCTTGGGTTAGGTGAACGGTCCTTTGGGCTGAGTGAGTGTGTGTGTTGTGCAGGTGTTTGAATTGTATTGGCGGGTTATATGGACGGGAGCTAGGAGCTAGCATAAC
This sequence comes from Entelurus aequoreus, assembly GCF_033978785.1. Lineage (NCBI taxonomy): Eukaryota > Metazoa > Chordata > Actinopteri > Syngnathiformes > Syngnathidae > Entelurus > Entelurus aequoreus. The sequence continues at coordinate 99,342,618 of NC_084732.1, read as the reverse complement.
AAACACCTAGGTGTTTGTTATGCGGGATTAATTTGTGGCATATTAAATATAAGCCTGGTTGTGTTGTGGCTAATAGAGTATATATATGTCTTGTGTTTATTTACTGTTGTAGTCATTCCCAGCTGAATATCAGGTCCCACCCGCCTCTCACAGCATCTTCCCTATCTGAATCGCTTCCACTCCCCACTAGTCCTTCACTTGCACTTTCCTCATCCACAAATCGTTCATCCTCGCTCAAATTAACGGGGAAATCATCGCTTTCTCGGTCCGAATCGCTCTCACTTCTGGCCGCCATCACTGTAAACAATAGGGAACTTTGCGGAAATGTTCAACTGACTACGTCACGCTACTTCCGGTAGGGGCAAGGCTTTTTTTTGTCAGATACCAAAAGTTGCGATCTTTATCGTCGTTGTTCTCTACTAAATCCTTTCAGCAAAAATATGGCAATATCGCGAAATGATCAAATATGACACATAGAATAGATCTGCTATCCCTGTTTAAATTTAAAAAATTCATTTCGGTAGGCCTTTAAAACAGTTAGTGCCATCTTTTGACACTTCTTCCACTCCCGTCTTTGCACGTAACATGGGGTCGGAAATTCCGACTTTCCAGTCCAAACGGGACGCGCCATTTGTTTTTCCTAGGGGCTGCGACACCATTAATCGTGCGTCGTGCTGTCAAACGAAATGATTGCGTTTAATTGCGACAGCCCTCATTTTGACATCATTTGAATATTTCGGAAGTCTCTCCAGCTGATTTTAAAGATCATACCATGTTTGCGTAGGCAGAAACGTTAAAGACTTCTGTACCTAAACGTGTTGTACGTATACAGCATATGACCTTTAGGATTGTCTGACTAACTTTTGTCTGCAGTGAGATAAGGGTCTACAGAAATGCTGCACTGTGTCAACACTAAAAGTAAGAGTTGCAGTTTTCAGCACTAAAGCTCATTTATTGACTAAGTTGTGCAGAAACCACACAAACTACATTTTCTCAAGTATTTCAGCTCAAGGGCAGTGCAGCTTTTTTTCCTCGCTGATGCCAACTATAAACACTTGCATTCATGTCTTCTGTATGTGTTAACAGGAGCACTTCTACGATTGTGATATCAGTTACCAATTTTCGGTTAACGTCTGACGTTTCCCTTGGGTATCCGTAAGGAATTAACTACCCTAGATGGTGACAGTGACTTCTCTATATTCCATTGGCAGTCTGTTCTGTTATATGCAGAGGGGGCCTGATTGCTGGGCCTGTTAATGACCTTGCATACCAATCAGTAACCATGCAAAACTTTCTTGCAGCACAATGGATATGGATTATATGCCCATTTTATTTTGCATACTAACTCAATTACTCGTCTATTTTAAGACGATTGTCATACAAGACCATGCTCCAAAGATATTTTGTTCGATGAGGTGGCTGAAATATTCCTTTCCGTGAAGAAGTGGTCGATGAATGGACTGTTATGTCTCGGATGAATGAGGTATCTGGGATTAAAGGCCTGCATTTTGACAGGTTGCATTTACTGCCAATTTTCCCGATACGACTAAGAGGTGATTCCAAATGTGCAATTACATAAACGTTCACTCTTGTACTTTTGGCCAAATGTAGTACAGATAAGCATTAGACCTCATATGTGACGTGTTCATAAAATCCAAGGCTAAATCCACTAAAGCAGAAACAAAAAGGAAAATGCACGGACATTTGGCAGGAAGGCTCACGTCTTAGCCATCAAAGCAAACATGTCACAGTAATGTCTGAATGAAGCAAAGTAATGTGTAAATAATGTCAATAACTAGATGAACCATCTTTGGCTGTTAATTCAACATTTACATCAAGTAAGGTTGTAAATACTGTATAGAGTAGGCTAACCCGTGTGGTTCCTGTGGATGCGAACACAAGTTGTAATTACTGTAGTGACTAAATAACATAGTGACTGAAACAGACAAAGTAATGTGTAAATAATGTCAATAACTAGATGAACCATCTTTGGCTGTTAATTCAACATTTACATCAAGTAAGGTTGTAAATACTGTATAGAGTAGGCTAACCCGTGTGGTTCCTGTGGATGCGAACACAAGTTGTAATTACTGTAGTGACTAAATAACATAGTGACTTAAACAGACAAAGTAATGTGTAAATCATGTCAATAACTAGATTAACCATCTGCGGCTGTGAAGTGAACACTAGTAAGGTTGAAAATACTGTATAAAGTCGGCTAACCCATGTGGATCCTGTGGATGCGAACACAAGTTGTAATTACTGTAGTGACTAAATAACATAGTGACTGAAACAGACAAAGTAATGTGTAAATAATGTCAATATCTAGATGAACCATCTGTGGCTGTGAAGTGAACACTAGTAAGGTTATAAATTATGTATAGAGTAGGCTAACCCGTGTGGTTCCTGTGGATGCGAACATAAGTTGTAATTACTGTAGTGATTAAATAACATATATACTGAAACAGACAAAGTAATGTGTAAATAATGTCAATAACTAGATGAACCATCTGTGGCTGTGAAGTGAACACTAGGACGGTTGTAAATACTGTATAGAGTAGGCTAACCCGTGTGGTTCCTGTGGATGCGAACACAAGTTGTAATTACTGTCGTGACTAAATAACATACAGACTGAAACAGACAAAGTAATGTGTAAATAATGTCAATAACTAGATAAACCATATGTGGCTGTGAAGTGAACACTAGTAAGGTTGTAAATACTGTATAGAGTAGGCTAACCCGTGTGGTTCCTGTGGATGCGAACACAAGTTGTAATTAATGTAGTGACTAAAACAGACATGCGAACACAATCTGTAATTACTGTAGTGACTAAAACAGACATAGTGATTCATTTGGATGAATGGAGTATGTATTTATGTTAACTCTGTGGGTATGTTTTTAATTCTTTAAACACTAAAACATATGATGACATTTTCTAGATAATTTGCAGCCCCCAGACACCCGTCTTGTTTTCAGTCTTTTTTATTAAGTTCCAATCACATGCCTGATATCAGTATGTGGGATTACATTATGGAGTGGACTAAGCAAATGAATCAAACAATGTACTAATACGATCTAATTAAAGAAACTCTTCAACCTTAAAGTGTATACAAAGTACAAAGAACATGAAACATGATAAACATTCTGAATTTATTGATCATCTTATTTACTAAATAACATATACACTGAAACAGACAAAGTAATGTGTACATAATGTCAATAACTAGATGACTCATCTGTGGCTGTGAAGTGAACACTAGTAAGGTTGTAAATACTGTATAGAGTAGGCTAACCCATGTGGTTCCTGTGGATGCGAACACAAGTTGTAATTACTGTATTGACTAAATAACATAGTGAGTGAAACAGACAAAGTAATGTGTATATAATGTCAATAACTAGATGCATCATCTGTGGCTGTGAAGTGAACACTAGTAAGGTTGTAAATACTGTATTGAGTAGGCTAACCCATGTGGTTCCTGTGGATGCGAACACCAGTTGTAATTACTGTAGTGACTAAATAACATAGTGACTGAAAGAGACAAAGTAATGTGTAAGTGATGTCAATAACTAAGTGAACCATCTGTGGCTGTTAAGTGAACACTAGTAAGGTTGTAAATACTGTATAGAGTCGGCTAACCCATGTGGTTCCTGTGGATGAGAACACAAGTTGTAATTACTGCAGTGACAAATTAACATAGTGACTGAAACAGACAAAGTAATGTGTAAATAATGTCAATAACTAGATGACTCATCTGTGGCTGTGGAGTGAACACTAGTAAGGTTGTAAATACTGTATAGAGTAGGCTAACCCATGTGGTTCCTGTGGATGAGAACACAAGTTGTAATTACTGCAGTGACAAATTAACATAGTGACTGAAACAGACAAAGTAATGTGTAAATAATGTCAATAACTAGATGAACCATCTGTGGCTGTGAAGTGAACACTAGTAAGGTTGTAAATACTGTATAGAGTAGGCTAACCCATGTGGTTCCTGTGGATGAGAACACAAGTTGTAATTACTGCAGTGACAAATTAACATAGTGACTGAAACAGACAAAGTAATGTGTAAATAATGTCAATAACTAGATGAACCATCTGTGGCTGTGAAGTGAACACTAGTAAGGTTGTAAATACTGTATAGAGTAGGCTAACCCATGTGGTTCCTGTGGATGCGAACACAAGTTGTAATTACTGTAGTGACTAAATAACATAGTGACTGAAACACACATAGTGATTCATTTGGATGAATGGGGTATCTGTTTATGTCAACTCTGTTTCAATTCGTTAAACACTAAAATATATTTAAATAGTGCCTCTTTTTTTTTTTGCTAATTTTTGCATGTTTGAATGCTGAAAAAACAGGAGATTCGGGGGGTTGCCCCCTTTGTCCCCCCCTGGCATGACCCCCGGCTTATTTTCAGTCGTTTTCATTAGGTTCAAACCACATACCTGTACAAGGAACAAGCAATCACTACTTTGGGGTGATCTGGATCACCGTCTGGATTTTGTTATTTTCTACTGTTAAAAGTAGTGCGGGTGACTACAGACAAGCAAAATAAAGCTAAAATTGGAAACACAAAGCAATCTCCACACCTATGCCACCCTCAGAACTTGACGTACCAGAACCGAATGGTTATTCCGACGAGGCCAGTCCGCTAAGCATAAGCTATGCTCCGCGATAAAACCTCATATTCGATATAAAATCTAATCCATTATTATTATTATTATTATTATTATTATATATGCCGTGTTCATTGTGCGATAGGGATAGGAGGATCGATCCAATCTTTGATAGTATGGATACCAAGAGTAGGACCAGTATAGGATCGATTTTGCGGCAGGAGACTTGGCTGTACCTCATTCGCCAGCTTACGTGCTGACTTGGGCGTATTTGATGGAACACACTCCTTGAAAACTCCAAACGGGTCGTTGTATGGGGGTTTGAGGGCTGAATGTTGGGCTTAAAGGTGCTGAAATCAGCTCTGTTTGCACAAACAACCTGGAAAAACTGTGGCGAACAGGGCCAGGAGCCAAGGGCGCCCCTCGGCAAAAAAGGGTCGTGGCTGCTAAACGGAACTCGAGGCCAGGAACACTCAACCGAGCACCAGCTTAGCGGGCCAGGCATAAGATCCTCTTTGGGAGGAAACTGTCAACCCAGTTAACGTCGGAGAGCGCAGCTCCAACGCCACTATCTGATAGCCTAAGGGTTGTAGGCTGTAGATTCGGTGCAAGTGCATACCCAAGGAATGCATGCCAACCAAAGCTTTGTCCAAGTCTTTGGTACTCATTGACCATCCTGAGGCGCTCTGGACACATAACATTGCATGCGACGGATAGTGAGGAACAGGGTTAGACTACCGCAGGTAACAAACAAGACACAGTGCCAACAACTCCCAGAAAGAATACTGTATTAAAGTTCATTATCCTCAACTCAGAGCTGAAGAATGAAGGGCTTTCATACGTTCAACCACCGCCCCCACGCCAAAGGGACCTACCGTATCTTAATTATGTGGGTTTAGTGTGTTATAGGTCTTTTTCTATTAAATTGCATGTTTACTTTTTCCTGGATGTGGGTGCCCTGATCTTGTTGGCTGCAAACCAAGTTTAACTTCAGGTACAAATAATGTAAGCCGACCTTGGTGGGCCTCAAAAGAAAGAGCAGCCTGTTAGTACCCTGCTGTTGTGCAACAAAATAGTTTCACTCTAAACTCTGTTGCTTCTTGGTTTGCTTGCATTCATTCTTTTCATGGTAATGTGGAAATTTGTTGAAATTTCTGAAAGCCTTTCGGCGTCTTCTCCTGACGTTGCAAGAAAGAATGAAGGTCAACACTCTCGCTCTTTACTTTCCTTTTGTGTGCACAAGCCTGTCCTTTCTCACTTTTCTGGTTTGGACATCAGGAATCATCTTATATTTATCAAGTGATGCCACACTACCTTACACGAGGAATTGAAAAAGTAAATATATCAAACTCTTATGCATAATAATTCATACAGTAAGTAAAATCGATTTTTGAATTAAACATAAATTCTTATTTGTACCAAATATTTATGGATTAAAAAAAAAAAATCAAAAATCTATTTTTTTTTTAAATTTCAAATATGTCCTATCCAGCCACTTAGGATAATATTATTGTTGATGTAGATGATCATATCTGCTGTACATATTTACTTTTGAAAAGAGAAATGTTGGATATGTGTTGCCCTTTTTCTATTTGACTTGTTTAACTGTATAGAGTAGGCTAACCCATGTGGTTCCTGTGGATGCGAACACAAGTTGTATTTACTGTAGTGACCAAATAACATAGTGACTGAAACACACATAGTGATTCATTTGGATGAATGGGGTATGTATCCCTGGCTTGACCCCCGGCTTATTTTCATTATTTTTCATTAAGTTCAAATCACATGCCTGTACAAGGAACAAAGTAATGTGTGAATGAAGCAAAGTAATGTGTAAATAATGTAAATAACTAGATGAACCATCTGTGGCTGTGAAGTGAACACTAATAAAGTTGTAAATACTGTATAGAGTAGGCTAACCCATGTGGTTCCTGTGGATGCGAACACAAGTTATAATTACTATAGAGACTAAATAACATAGTGACTGAAACAGACAAATTAATGTGTAAATAATGTCTATAACTAGATTAACCATATGTGGCTGTGAAGTGAACACTAGTAAGGTTGTAGGTACTGTATAGAGTAGGCTAACCCATGTGGTTCCTGTGGATGTGATTACAAGTTGTAATTACTGTAGTGACTAAATAACATAGTGACTGAAACAGACAAATTAATGTGTAAATAATGTCAATAACTAGATGAACCATATGTGGCTGTGAAGTGAACACTAGTAAGGTTGTAGGTACTGTATAAAGTAGGCTAACCCATGTGGTTCCTGTGGATGCGAACACAAGTTGTAATTGCTGTAGTGACTAAATAACATAGTGACTGAAACAGACAAATTAATGTGTAAATAATGTCAATAACTAGATGAACCATATGTGGCTGTGAAGTGAACACTAGTAAGGTTGTAGGTACTGTATAGAGTAGGCTAACCCATGTGGTTCCTGTGGATGCAAACACAAGTTGTAATTGCTGTAGTGACTAAATAACATAGTGACTGAAACAGACAAATTAATGTGTAAATATTGTAAATAACTAGATGAACCATCTGTGGCTGTGAAGTGAACACTAATAAAGTTGTAAATACTGTATAGAGTAGGCTAACCCATGTGGTTCCTGTGGATGCGAACACAAGTTTTAATTACTATAGTGACTAAATAACATAGTGACTGAAACAGACAAATTAATGTGTAAATAATGTCTATAACTAGATTAACCATATGTGGCTTTGAAGTGAACACTAGTAAGGTTGTAGGTACTGTATAAAGTAGGCTAACCCATGTGGTTCCTGTGGAGGTGATTACAAGTTGTAATTGCTGTAGTGACTAAATAACATAGTGACTGAAACAGACAAAGTAATGTGTAAATAATGTCAATAACTAGATTAACCATATGTGATTGTGAAGTGAACACTAGTAAGGTTGTAGGTACTGTATAGAGTAGGCTAAGCCATGTGGTTCCTGTGGATGCGAACACAAGTTGTAATTACTACAGTGACTAAATAACATAGTGACTGAAACAGACAAATTAATGTGTAAATAATGTCAATAACTAGATGAACCATATGTGGCTGTGAAGTGAACACTAGTAAGGTTGTAGGTACTGTATAGAGTAGACTAACCCATGTGGTTCCTGTGGATGCGAACACAAGTTGTAATTGCTGTAGTGACTAAATAACATAGTGACTGAAACAGACAAAGTAATGTGTAAATAATGTCAATAACTAGATGAACCATCTGTGGCTGTGAAGTGAACACTAGTAAGGTTGTAGGTACTGTATAAAGTAGGCTAACCCATGTGGTTCCTGTGGATGCGAACACAAGTTGTAATTCCTACAGTGACTAAATAACAGTGACTGAAACAGAAAAAGTAATGTGTAAATATAGTCAATAACTAGATGAACCATCTGTGGCTGTGAAGTGAACACTAGTAAGGTTGTAAATACTGTATAGAGTAAACTAACCCATGTGGTTCCTGTGGATGCGAACACAAGTTGTAATTACTGTAGTGATTAAATAACATATAGACTGAAAAAGACAAAGTAATGTGTAAATAATGTCAATAACTAGATGAACAATCTGTGGCTGTGAAGTGAACACTAGTAAGGTTGTAAATACCGTATAGAGTAGGCTAACCCATGTGGTTCCTGTGGATGCGAACACAAGTTGTAATTACTGTAGTGATTAAATAACATATAGACTGAAACAGACAAAGTAATGTGTAAATAATGTCAATACCTAGATGAACCATCTGTGGCTGTGAAGTGAACACTAGTAAGGTTGTAAATACTGTATAGAGTGGGCTAACCCATGTGGTTCCTGTGGATGCGAACACAAGTTGTAATTGCTGTAGTGACTAAATAACATAGTGACTGAAACAGACAAAGTAATGTGTAAATAATGTCAATAACTAGATGAACCATCTGTGGCTGTGAAGTGAACACTAGTAAGGTTGTAGGTACTGTATAAAGTAGGCTAACCCATGTGGTTCCTGTGGATGCGAACACAAGTTGTAATTCCTACAGTGACTAAATAACAGTAACTGAAACAGAAAAAGTAATGTGTAAATATAGTCAATAACTAGATGAACCATCTGTGGCTGTGAAGTGAACACTAGTAAGGTTGTAAATACTGTATAGAGTAAACTAACCCATGTGGTTCCTGTGGATGTGAACACATGTTGTAATTACTGTAGTGATTAAATAACATATAGACTGAAACAGACAAAGTAATGTGTAAATAATGTCAATAACTAGATGAACCATCTGTGGCTGTGAAGTGAACACTAGTAAGGTTGTAAATACTGTATAGAGTAGGCTAACCCATGTGGATGTGAACACATGTTGTAATTACTGTAGTGATTAAATAACATATAGATTGAAACAGACAAAGTAATGTGTAAATAATGTCAATAAATATATGAACCATATGTGGCTGTGAAGTGAACACTAGTAAGGTTGTAGGTACTGTATAGAGTAGGCTAACCCATGTGGTTCCTATGGATGCGAACACAAGTTGTAATTACTACAGTGACTAAATAACAGTGACTGAAACAGAAAAAGTAATGTGTAAATAATGTCAATAACTAGATGAACCATCTGTGGCTGTGAAGTGAACACTAGTAAGGTTGTAAATACTGTATAGAGTAGACTAACCCATGTGGTTCCTGTGGATGCGAACACAAGTTGTAATTACTGTAGTGATTAAATAACATATAGACTGAAACAGACAAAGTAATGTGTAAATAATGTCAATAACTAGATGAACCATCTGTGGCTGTGAAGTGAACACTAGTAAGGTTGTAAATACTGTATAGAGTAGGCTAACCCATGTGGTTCCTGTGGATGTGAACACATGTTGTAATTACTGTAGTGATTAAATAACATATAGATTGAAACAGACAAAGTAATGTGTAAATAATGTCAATAACTAGATTAACCATATGTGGCTGTGAAGTGAACACTAGTAAGGTTGTAAATACTGTATAGAGTGGGCTAACCCATGTGGTTCCTGTGGATGCGAACACAAGTTGTAATTGCTTTAGTGACTAAATATCATAGAGACTGAAACAGACATAGTGATTAATTTGGATGAATGGGGTATGTATTTATGTCTACTCTGTTGATAATTTTTCAATTATTTCAATAAGTTCAAATCACATGCCTGTACAAGGAAAAAGTGATTACTATTTTGGCGGTGATCCGGATCATCGTCTGGATTTAGTTATTTTCTACTATTGAAAGTAGTGCAGGTGACTACAGAAAAAGCAAAATAAAACTAAAATCGGCTACCACTTCGCATCGACGTGGTAAAATCACAAAGCAATCTCCACATCCATGCCACCCCCAGAACTTGACGGACCAGAACCGAATGGTTATTCCGACGAGGCCTGTCCGCTAATGTGCACGCGTGTGAACGCCCACACGCACAAATGAGAAGCATAAACCAACAATTGTCGCAGTTATGGCCTATTTTTCAAACAAATTGACTACCATTACCGTCCAACAATTGTGGCGCCTGGTGCCGCGATCGCAAAGTCATTTGGAGAAAGACACCGGCAGTAATCTAAGAGCCGATGCACCCAGACATTCCATTATTTAAGCGATTTCATCAGAAATACCGCCTCCTACATAAACGACTGCCGCTCGCTCATTTACTGTGCACGTTTAGCAATCGTAGAAATCAGCGGGTGTGTACAGCTGAAAATGCATCAAAAAGAAATTCTGCTAACAAGAGAACCGCTGAGAGTACGAAACCAGTCACGTTGTGTAAATGGTAAATAAAAACAGAATACAATGATTTGCAAATGCTTTTCAACTTCTAATCAATTGAATAGACTGCAAAGACAAGATACTTAACATTCGAACGGGAAAACGTTGTTATTTTTTTGCAAATATTAGCTCATTTGGAATTTGATGCCTGCATCATGTTTCAAAAAAGCTGGCCTAAGTGGCAAAAAAGACTCAGCAAGTTGAGGAATGCTCATCAAACACTTATTTGGAAAAACCCACGGGTGAACAGGCTAATTGGGAACAGGCGGGTGCCATGATTGGGTATAAAAGCGGCTTCCATGAAATGCTCAGTCATTCACAAACAAGGACGGGGCGAGGGTCACCACTTTGTCAACAAATGCGTGAGCAAATTGTTTAAGAACAACATTTCTCAACGAGCTATTGCAAGGAATTTAGGGAGTTCACCATCTACAGTCCGTAATATCCTCAAAAGTTTCAGAGAATCTGGAGAAATCACTGCACGTAAGCGATGATATTACGGACTTCGGATGCCTCGAGCGGTAATGCATCAAAAAGCGACGTCAGTGTGTAAAGGATATCACCACACGGGCTCAGGAACACTTCAGAAAAAAATCTGTATCTGTAAGTGCAAGGTAAAACTCTACTATGCAAAGCGAAAGCCATTTGTCAACAACACCCAGAAATACTGCGGGCTTCGCAGGGGGCCCGAGCTCATCTAAGATGGACTGATGCAAAGTGGGAAAGTGTTCTGTGGTCTGAGGAGTCAAATTGTTTTTTGGAAACTGTGGACATTGTGTCCTCCAGAAAACAAAGATGAAAAGAACCATCCGGATTGTTAAAGGCACAAAAGTGGAAAAGCCAGCATGTGTGATGGTATGGGGGTGTATTAGTGCCCAAGAAATGGGTAACTTACACATCTGTGAAGGCACCATTAATGCTGAAAGGTACATACAGCTTTTGGAGCAACATATGTCGCCATCCAAGCAACGGTATAATGGACGCCCCTGCTTATTTCAGCAAGACAATGCCAAGCCACGTGTTGTATCAATGTGGCTTCATAGTAAAAGAGTGCAGGTACTAGACTGGCCTGCCTGTAGTCCAGACATTGAAAATGTGTGAAGGCTAAAATATGAGAAGGGAGACTGTTGAACAACTTAAGCTGTACATCAAGCAAGAATGGGAAATAATTCCACATGAAAAGCTTCAAAAATGTGTCTCCTCAGTTCCCAAATGTTTACTGAGTGTTGTTAAAAGGAAAGGCCATGTAACACAGTGGTGAACATGCCATTTGACAACTTTTTTTCAAAAATGACGTTTCTCAGTTGGAAATTTAAATATCTTGTCTTTGCAGTCTATTCAATTGAATATAAGTTGAAAAGTATTTGCAAATCATTGTATTCTGTTTTTATTTACGCATTCCACAACGTGCCAACTTCACTGGTTTTGGGTTTTGTATTTTCATTTTAGCAACAATCGCATCCCTTAACCCGGGGGTCGGCAACCCGCGGCTCTAGAGCCGCAGCGCCGCCCTAGTGGAACTCTGGAGATTTTTCAAAAATGTATGAAGAATGGAAAAAGATGAGGGGAAAAAAATCAATTTTTTTGTTTAGTATGGTTTCTGTAGGAGGACAAACACGACACAAACCTCCCTAATTGTTATAAAGCACACTGTTTATATTAAACATGCTTCACTGATTCGAGTATTTGGCGAGCGCCGTTTTGTCCTACTAATTTTGGCGGTCCTTGAACTCACCGTGTAGTTTGTTTACATGTATAACTTTCTCCGACTCTCTAGGACGTGTTTTATGCCACTTCTTTTTCCGTCTCATTTTGTCCACCACACTTTTAACGTTTAAAGGTGAGTTTTGTTGATGTTATTGACTTGTGTGGAGTGCTAATCAGACATATTTGGTCACTGCATGACTGCAAGCTAATCGATGCTAACATGCTATTTAGGCTAGCGATATGTACATATTGCATCATTATGCCTCATTTGTAGGTATATTTGAGGTCATTTAGTTTCCTTTAAGTCCTCTTAATTAAATGTATATGTCATGACACATGTAATATGGCTTTTAATTTTTTGCGGCTACAGACAAATTTGTTTTTGTATTTTTGGTCCAGTATGGCTCTTTCAACATTTTGGGTCGCCGACCCCTGCCTTAACCAAAGTCATTTTTTTAACCCTTGGGTCTGTTATTTTTGCACCAAAAACATGGAAACATGTACCAATGAAATAAAAGACCTCAAGGAAAGGGTGGGCGAGGCAAAGCGAAACACACACGAGGACCTTGAGTGAGCTAAACTTCATATGACGGTGCTGGGAGGAGGTCAAGAGGCTGGCGGGAAGATGCAGCGTTGGCCCTACAAGGGGTGGGAAGGATGCAACGAGAAAGACCCCCCCGACCCCGACTCCATGATTACGGAAAACGCAAAAAAAAAAAGGAGTGAAAATACGTCAGCACGTCCCCCTGATCAACGTGATGGCTGCGTCACGCTAAAAGAGATTATTTAGGTCAGGTGGAGTTGAAATCAATCCACAGATGTGGGGGGAGATAACCACCAGACATAAAGGAAGTAACACGTTTAAAGATGAGACAGACGGAACATAAAAGGGTTCAGCTGCAAATTGAAAGCGCCGCATTTATTTATTTATTTTTGCTTGAGACGCATACAGTACATCAATTAATACTTTATTAGGACAGCAAGTCTTGCTACTCTGTGTGCTGCAGCAAAGTGCGACTATCAGTGTCAGGCTCCTTTAAAACTATTGTGTTGCTGTTTTCTAAAGGAACATTTCTTTTTTTGTATTTACAATTAAGCAGTGGCGGGCCGTGCCTTTCCCACCTAGGCCTTCAGTGATGTCCGACTTCAATGATTACCTCTCCAAATACCATCATTGATGTCCCCACATGACCATTGCTGGAGAAACACTATACAGAATCACATTTACGCACTACTGTGCATTGAAACTCACCAAGAGTGTACAAAACGGGTTATTTTCTGCCGCATTTAAAAATCAATAAACATCAGCATTTACACTTATCTTATGTGGTAATGTCAAAATCAAAATTGCAAAAAAAACATGTTAAACGTGAAAAAATTAAGAAATTAAATGTTTGAACTCACAATTTCTAGCACCTGTTTGACGCCGTATCAGAATCAGAAATACTTTAATAATCCCCGAGGGGAAAGTACGATTTTCAGCACAATCCCATTCAAGAGCAGACAAACATTACAGGGAGACAGAACAGGATCGCTGACGGGTCTGCCAACTTCAACTACAAAAAGGTGAGAAACAGGTACACGGGAGGGGGGGGGTAGGAGAAAAAATATATATCAGTCAAAGCCTGGGCCCCTGGAGAGGCTGAAACCAAGAAGAAAAATAACCTCATATCCACAGCACACATAAATATGTGCGTAAGAAGGAAACATCAAAGAACAAAAAGGACATTAAAGACATTAAAAGAGCAGAACTGATGCAACCAGCCATTTCTACACACAGCCACAAAAGTAAACACAAGAACAAAAAAACATACACACTGTGGTGGCCTCTACGGTGTTCCACGCCATCGTCTGCTGGGGGTGGGGGGGAGCATGGCCAGAGACAGGAGCAGACCCAACAAAGCAACCAACACCCTCGGGCGCCCACCAACTCTCGGCCAGTGTCCAGTCCGCATGGATTGGCGAGGAGCAGATCAGAGAACTACTTTAATAATACCCGAGGGGAAATTAAGATTTTCAGCACAATCCCATTCAAGAGCAGACAAACATTACAGGGAGACAGAACAGGATCGCTGACGGGTCTGCCAACTTCCGGCGCCCCTTACAAAAATGGTGAAAAACAGGTAAACGCTGGGGGTCTGGAGAGGGGTCCAGACAGAGGCCAAGGGGGGAAAACATACTTCTTAGGCATAGCACACAAAAACATGTGTGTAAGAGGGAAACATCACAGAACACAAAGGACATTAAAGACATTTAAAAGAGCAGAGTTGATGCAACCAGCCACTTCTTCACACAGCCACAAAAGTAAAAACAACAACAAAAAAACGTATACACTGTGGTGGCCTCTGCGGTGTTCCAAGCCATCGTCTGCTGGGGTGAGGGGGAGCATGGCCAGAGATAGGAGCAGACCCAACAAAGCAACCAAGAGCGTCGACTCCACCCTTGGCCGCCCACCAACTCTCGGCCAGTGTCCAATCCGCATGGATTAACGAGGATGCGTCCAAAGAGACCGAGGTGTCCGATACCTGCTCATTCAGCCAAGACACTGTGAAGCTTGTCCGTCCCGGCACTCAGCACCAGCTCCGCAGCCCCGTCTCTTCATCCGCATCTCCTCCAGTCTCTCCGAACGGATTCTGGTGTGGCAGAGACCCAGCAGCTGGTCTCCATCAATCAATCAATCAATGTTTATTTATATAGCCCTAAATCACAAGTGTATCTAAGGGCTGCACAAGCCACAACGGGATCCCCGGTACAGAGCCCACATAAGGGCGAGGAAAACTACACCCCCCCCCCCCGACCCCCCCAGGGGAGACCGAAAGCAATAGATGTCTGACATAATATTGTGAAAGTCCAGTTCACAGTGGATCTAACATATTAGTGAGAGTCCAGTCCATAGTGGATCTAACATAATAGTGAGAGTCCGGTCCATAGTGGATCTAACATAATAGTGAGAGTCCGGTCCATAGTGGGGCCAGCAGGAAACCATCCCGAGCAGAGACGGGTCAGCAGCGCAGAGATGTCTCCAACCAATGCACAACAAGGCTCCCGGGAGGCAGATCCAGAGGGTCGGAGGTCACCCAAATCACACCGATCACAGGAAATAGGCTGACTGGTCAAGCAACAAACTGGGCTAGAACAACAAAGAGTAACTGTCTTTGTGCAAAAGGTATTTAAGAACAGTGGTCCGAGAAGACAGCAGAAAAGTGATTAGGTCCATACTTTTTCTCCTGGAAGCTGCAGGTTCCAGTCTGAGGCTCGCTGAAACAAATAAAGCTTTTTGTTCGACGATTCCTCGTTGGCGTCTTCTTGGCTCATCACCCATCACACGGCCATCAAGTATACAACAAGAAGTCCCAGCAAGGTTGATCGAAACCAGGAAGAGGATTCAAAATAAGAGCACACAAACAGGAAACGCAGGAAAAACAACACAAAAGTCTTTGTGTGCAGAGTTTGCAGACAAATTCTAAACAGTTGAAAGAAACTGTCTTAGATTTCCACACAGCGGTGTGAACTCATCCTCTCACATGTGGGACGAATCGAATTAGGCGGAGTAATGAGATCAGGGGTTTTAGGAGGAAGTGTAAAGACATTAGCAACATGTGGTAGGAAGCCCCCACAAGTAGGAGTAGAGATCAGGGGTCTGAGGTCACCCAAATCAAACCGATCTCAGGAAATTGGCTGACTGGCCAAGCAACAAACTGGGCTAGAACAACAAAGAGTAACTGTCTTCGTTTAAAAGGTATTTAAGGACAGTGGTCCGAGAAGACAGAAGAAAAGTGATTAGGTCCATACTTTTTCTCCTGGAAGCTGCAGGTTCCAGTCTGAGGCTCTCTGAAACAAATAAAGCTTTTTGTTCGACGATTCCTCGTTGGCGTCTTCTTAGCTCATCCCCCATCACACGACCATCAAGTATACAACAAGAAGTCACAGCAAGGCTGACCGAAACCAGGAAGAGGAACCAAAATAAGAGCACACAAATAGGAAACGCAGGGAAAACAACATAAAGGTCTTTGTGTGCAGAGTTTGCAGACAAATTTTAAACAGTTGAAAGAAACTGTCTTAGGTTTCCACACAGCGGTGTGAACTCATCCTCTCATATGTGGGACAAATCGAATTAGGCAGAGTAATGAGATAAGGGGTTTTAAGAGGAAGTGTAAAAACATTAGCAACATCTGGTAGGAAGCCCCCACAAGTAGGAGTAGAGATCAGGGGTCTGAGGTCACCCAAATCAAACCGATCTCAGGAAATTGGCTGACTGGCCAAGCAACAAACTGGGCTAGAAAAAAAAAGAGTAACAGTCTTCGTGTAAAAGGTATTTAAGGACAGTGGTCCGAGAAGACAGCAGAAACGTGATTAGGTCCATACTTTTTCTCCTGGAAGCTGCAGGTTCCAGTCTGAGGCTTGCTGAAACAAAAAGAGCTTTTTGTTCGACGATTCCTCGTTGGCGTCTTCTTGGCTCATCACCCATCACACGGCCATCAAGTATACAACAAGAAGTCCCAGCAAGGTTGATCGAAACCAGGAAGAGGATTCAAAATAAGAGCACACAAACAGGAAACGCAGGAAAAACAACACAAAAGTCTTTGTGTGCAGAGTTTGCAGACAAATTCTAAACAGTTGAAAGAAACTGTCTTAGGTTTCCACACAGAGGTGTGAACTCATCCTCTCACATGTGGAACAAATCGAATTAGGCAGAGTAATGAGATCAGGGGTTTTAGGAGGAAGTGTAAAGACATTAGCAACATCTGGTAGGAAGCCCCCACAAGTAGGAGTAGAGATCAGGGGTCTGAGGTCACCCAAATCAAACCGATCTCAGGAAATTGGCTGACTGGCCAAGCAACAAACTGGGCTAGAACAACAAAGAGTAACTGTCTTTGTGTAAAAGGTATTTAAGGACAGTGGTCCGAGAAGACAGAAGAAAAGTGATTAGTTCCATACTTTTTCTCCTGGAAGCTGCAGGTTCCAGTCTGAGGCTCGCTGAAACAAATAAAGCTTTTTGTTCGACGATTCCTCGTTGGCGTCTTCTTGGCTCATCACCCATCACACGGCCATTAAGTATACAACAAGAAGTCCCAGCAAGGTTGATCGAAACCAGGAAGAGGATTCAAAATAAGAGCACACAAACAGGAAACGCAGGAAAAACAACACAAAAGTCTTTGTGTGCAGAGTTTGCAGACAAATTCTAAACAGTTGAAAGAAACTGTCTTAGGTTTCCACACAGCGGTGTGAACTCATCCTCTCACATGTGGAACAAATCGGATTAGGCGGAGTAATGAGATCAGGGGTTTTAGGAGGAAGTGTAAAGACATTAGCAACATCTGGTAGGAAGCCCCCACAAGTAGGAGTAGAGATCAGGGGTCTGAGGTCACCCAAATCAAACCGATCTCAGGAAATTGGCTGACTGGCCAAGCAACAAACTGGGCTAGAACAACAAAGAGTAACTGTCTTCGTTTAAAAGGTATTTAAGGACAGTGGTCCGAGAAGACAGAAGAAAAGTGATTAGGTCCATACTTTTTCCCCTGGAAGCTGCAGGTTCCAGTCTGAGGCTCGCTGAAACAAATAAAGATTTGTGTTCGACGATTCCTCGTTGGCGTCTTCTTAGCTCATCCCCCATCACACGACCATCAGGGATACAACAAGAAGTCACAGCAAGGCCGACCAAAACCAGGAAGAGGAACCAAAATAAGAGCACACAAATAGGAAATGCAGGGAAAACAACATAAAGGTCTTTGTGTGCAGAGTTTGCAGACAAATTTTAAACAGTTAAAAGAAACTGTCTTAGGTTTCCACACAGCGGTGTGAACTCATCGTCTCACATGTGGGACAAATCGAATTAGGCGGAGTAATGAGATCAGGGATTTTAGGAGGAAGTGTAAAGACATTAGCAACATCTGGTAGGAAGCCCCCACAAGTAGGAGTAGAGATCAGGGGTCTGAGGTCACCCAAATCAAACCGATCTCAGGAAATTGGCTGACTGGCCAAGCAACAAACTGGGCTAGAACAACAAAGAGTAACTGTCTTCGTGTAAAATGTATTTAAGGACAGTGGTCCGAGAAGACAGAAGAAAAGTGATTAGGTCCATACTTTTTCTCCTGGAAGATGGAGGTTTCAGTCTGAGGCTCGCTGAAACAAATAAAGATTTGTGTTTGACGATTCCTCGTTGGCGTCTTCTTAGCTCATCACCCATCACACGGCCATCAAGTATACAACAAGATGTCACAGCAAGGCCGACCGAAACCAGGAAGAGGAACCAAAATAAGAGCACACAAACAGGAAACGCGGGGAAAACAACACAAAGGTTTTGGGTGCAGAGTTTGCAGAAAAATCCAAACAGTAGAAAGAAACTGTAGATTGTCCATTGTGTTTGGATCAGAACATTTAATCCAATTCCAGCAAAAGGAGACGCCCGTGGAATCCCATCCCGTTCCCGTTTCATCACTTAGTCCGCCTCAGGTTTCCACACAGCGGTGTGACCTCGTCCTCTCACACGTGGGACAAATTGAATTAGGCGGAGTAATGAAGCAAGGTACATTTCATAAGAAATTTCCCTCTCCATTGTGCCCCAAGTCATTGAAGAGACTAATCTGTGCTGCTGGCGATCCCCCCTCACTTAAGTCCGTGGGCTCTCGGGGGCTATCTTTTCAAACAGGAGTCCTCATCGGAGGTCCGGAACCAACCTGGGACGGAACTTAACGACGCTAAGGACCGCGGTGGACAGTGTCAGAGAAGTCCATCAAATTAACACCTTTGATGGATGGCACTTCCCACAGAGCGTTCGAGTAAATTCGTAGCTACTTAAATCCGTACTGCCCTGAGAAGGAAAGGAGAGGGGGCGGAGCCACAGGGACGGTAAACGACGTATGTAATTAATGACACACTTACTCCTAATTAAAACCTCTTAGCTCTCACTCCACAAGGTTGCAGCAGCCGGCGCAAGGTTCCTGCCGAGATACGAGGGACGGGCATTTTGTGACAGCATCACACCTGCTACTGCTGCAATCATATCTCATTAAGTCAGGAATTCATATTCTCCTGGGCCAAAGAGGAGAGGGACGGTTTTGCCATCGCAATGTGAAGATGCTGCCTATGTCTTGAATGTTTGCGGGATTAGTGAGAAAAACACTCGCGGAAATGACAAAATCCACATCTCGGATTGATTGGATTCGTTTAAAAAGAGTTAACAGATGGTCAAGTGTACAAATATCCCAATTGTAAGTCATAAATATGAGATAAGAAGTCCAAATAATGGGATAAAGTCGAAATTATGAGATAAAAAGTTCAAATTTTTAGATAAAAAAATCACAATTTTGAGATACACATACAAAACTAGGAGGTAACAAAGTCTAAATAATAATATAAGGACTCAAAATGATTTTAAAAAAGAAAGTAATTAAGTCACATTTATGCATACTTGCCAACCTTGAGACCTACCATTCCAGGGGGTGGGGTGGGGCATGGTCGGGGGTGAGGCGGGTGTGTGGTTGGGGGCGGGGGGCGTGGTTAAGAAGGGAGGAGTATATTTACAATATAGAATTCACCAACTCGAGTATTTCATATATATTTCATATATATACATACATATATATATATATATATGTGTATGAAATACTTGACTTTCAGTGAATTCTAGCTATATATACACTACCGTTCAAAAGTTTGGGGTCACCCAAACAATTTTGTGGAATAGCCTTCATTTCTAAGAACAAGAATAGACTGTCGAGTTTCAGATGAAAGTTCTCTTTTTCTGGCCATTTTGAGCGTTTAATTGACCCCACAAATGTGACGCTCCAGAAAGTCAATCTGCTCAAAGGAAGGTCAGTTTTGTAGCTTCTGTAACGAGCTAAACTGTTTTCAGGTGTGTGAACATGATTGCACAAGGGTTTTCTAATCATCAATTAGCCTTCTGAGCCAATGAGCAAACACATTGTACCATTAGAACACTGGAGTGATAGTTGCTGGAAATGGGCCTCTATACACCCATGTAGATAGTTCACCAAAAACCAAACATTTGCAGCTAGAATAGTCATTTAGCACATTAGCAATGTATAGAGTGTATTTCTTTAAAGTTAAGACTAGTTTAAAGTTATCTTCATTGAAAAGTACAGTGCTTTTCCTTCAAAAATAAGGACATTTCAATGTGACCCTAAACTTTTGAACGGTAGTGTGTATATATATATATATATATATATATATATATATATATATATACATATATATATATATATATATATATATATATATATATATATATATATATATATATATATATATATATATATATATATATATATATATATATATATATTTTATTTTTTATTTTTTTATTATACATATAAATAAAAGAAATACTTGAATTTCAGTGTTCCGGAGGCTATCCAGTAGATGGCAGTATTGTCCTGTTTAAGAGTGTCACAACATTGCTGTTTACGGCAGACGAACTGCTTTACGGTAGACGAAAACGTGACTGCTGTTGATGTGTGTTGTTACCGCGCTGGGAGGACGTTAATGAAACTGCCTAACAATAAACCCACATAAGAAACCAAGAACTCTCCCTCGATCATTCTACAGTTATAACGTGATTGGGCAGGCACGCTGTTTATATCGTGGGAAAGCGGACGTGAGAACAGACTGTCGCCGCTGTCCCCACTCAGGTAGGCATGGAGCTGGAGGGGGCGTGGCCTCCAGCTCCGGCTGAATTCCGGGAGAAAATTTCTTCCGGGAGGTTTTCTGGAGAGGCGCTGAATTCCGGGAGTCTCCCGGAAAATCCGGGAGTGTTGGCAAGTATGCATTTATGAGATGAAAGTTGAATTATCAGATACAAAGTGAGATATATGAGTTTAAAAATTGAAATTATTAGATAACTTGAAATTATGTGTTTAAAAAGTCAATTTGGAGATAAAAAGTCGAAATGGTCGGATTAAAAAGTAACAATTTTGAGGTAAAAATACAAATTTATGACATAAGGAAATTTACATTTTGAGATAAAAAGATGAAATTATGAGATAAAAATTAGATTAAAGTGGCCTGACGAGTCCACGTTTCAAATTGTTTTTGGAAACTGTGGACGTCGTGTCCTCCGAAACAAAGAGGAAAAGAACCAAGTAAAAGCCAGCATGTGTGATGGTATGGGGGTGTATTAGTGCCCAAGACATGGGTAACTTACACATCTGTGAAGGCACCATTAATGCTGAAAGGTACATACAGCTTTTGGAGCAACATATGTTGCCATCCAAGCAACGTTACCATGGACGCCCCTGCTTATTTCAGCAAGACAATGCCAAGCCACGTGTTACAACAGCGTGGCTTCGTAGTAAAAGAGTGCGGGTACTAGACTGGCCTGCCAGTAGTCCAGACCTGTCTCCCATTGAAAATGTGTGGCGCATTATGATTAGAAAGTATCCTTTCTAACTTCAGAGTCAGGTTAAAGATGAAGAGGGGAGTCCCAGTCAGCTCAGCAGCACGAGTCTTCAGAACTCTGGAGTTGACCCGTGGGCCCGTGACTCGGTGCGGTTGACACTCTCCAGCTGTCGCCTCACCTGGCCAGGTGTCAGAGTCACCGGGCTAACTTTCTCAGTGGACAGTTCTTGTAGGGACGACGCGAGTCCTCACAGAAGTTATTGTACTCGGTGTTGCAGTCTGTAATGTCCGTTCCATGAGGCTCGCAGAGCACGTCCCAGTTGGTGGTCCTGCCCAGAGCGAGACGGACCCCCTGGCTAGACCTCCGCACTGACTTTGGAACACACACAGCAGGAACATCCGGAGGTGGTAGTGGCACCAGATTGTAATCAGACCGTCTCAGGGTGGGCAGGACGGTGGCACGGTTACATCTTTTAAATTAGCATACAGTAGCACACAGGGGTCAGCTAACCAAATTGTTGAAAGAGCCGTATTGGACCAGAAATACAAAAAACAAATCTGTCCAGAGACCCCACGTGTTATAATGAAGGCAACACATGATGTAAGTGTCTATATTGGCTATATTAGCCTACTATCAAAATGACTTTAAAAGTCTTATATAAGTGGTACAATGAAGACAACACATGGTGTAAGTGTCTATATTAGTTATATTAGCCTACTATCAAAATGACTTCAAAAGTCTTATAAGAGTGTTATAATGAAGGCAACACATGATGTAAGTGTCTATATTAGCTATGTTAGCCTACTATCAAAATGACTTTAAAAGTCATATAAGAGTGTTATAATGAAGGCAACACATGATGTAAGTGTCTATATTAGCTATATTAGCCTACTAGCAAAATGACTTTAAAAGTCTTATATAAGTGTTACAATTAAGGCAACACATGATGTAAGTGTCTATATTAGCTATATTAGCCTACTAGCAAAATGACTTTAAAAGTCTTATATAAGTGTTATAATGAAGACACCACATGATGCAAGTGTCTATAATAGCTATATTAGCCTACTATCAAAATGACTTTAAAAGTCATATATAAGTGTTATAATGAAGACATCATATGGTGTAAGTGTCTGTATTAGCTATATTAGCCTACTATCAAAATGACTTTAAAAGTCGTATAAGAGTGTTACAATGAAGGCAACACATGATGTAAGTGTCTATATTAGCTATATTAGCCTACTATCAAAATGACTTTAAAAGTCATATATAAGTGTTATAATGAAGACACCACATGATGCAAGTGTCTATAATAGCTATATTAGCCTACTATCAAAATTACTTTAAAAGTCTTATAAGAGTGTTATAATGAAGGCAACACATGATGTAAGTGTCTACATTAGATATATTAGCCTACTATCAAAATGACTTTAAAAGTCTTATATAAGTGTTATAATGAAGACAGCATATGGTGTAATTGTCTATACTAGCTTTATTAGCCTACTAGCCCACTATTAAAATGATTTTAAAAGTTGTATATAAGTGTGATAATGAAGACAGCATATGGTGTAAGTGTCTATATTAGCTATATTAGCCTACTATCAAAATGACTTTAAAAGTCTTATATAAGTGTTATAATGAAGACATCATATGGTGTAAGTGTCTATATTAGCTATATTAGCCTACTATCAAAATTACTTTAAAAGTATTATATTAGTGTGATAATGAAGGCAACACATGATGTAAGTGTCTATATAAGCTATATTAGCCTACTATCAAAATGACTTTAAACGTCTTATATAAGTGTTATAATGAAGACAGCACATGACGAAAGTGTCTATATTAGCTATATTATCCTATGTGTTGCAGGCTGACACAAATCTTCATTGACATAAATGTTGAAATGTAATATTTATTCTACACATTTAACAACATTGGATAACTTTAGTAAAACTTCTCAGAGGGTGAGATAACTCCTGGAAGTGACTGTCTTAGAACGGCCAAAGGTATAGATGTGTGTGTCCAAGTTAAAGGAAACGGCGGGCTGTCTTCTTCTAATGGATTTATTACAATCTTTGAAAGCTGGGTAACGTTTGCTGTGGTCTGGAACAACATGGCACACAAACAAGAAGATAATTCAGCCAATATTACGTACATATAATGTGTCATGGGACATGCAAATATAAATTAAATACACAGAAGACACACATAAAGGAAATTAAATATACCCACAAACGAGGCATAATGATGCAATATGTACATACAGCTAGCCTAAATAGCATGTTAGCATCGATTAGCTTGCAGTCATGCACTGACCAAATATGCCTGATTAGCACTCCACACAAGTCAAATAACATCAACAAAGCATTCACGCACAGTATAAAACGTTTGGTAGACAAAATAAGACAAAGGAGTGGCATAAAGCACGTCTTTCTGTGGCAGTGTCGGAGAAAGTTGTACAAAAAACGGTTGCGTCACAGCCCACACAACTACGGTGAGTTCAAGGACTGCTGAAATTAGCAGGACAAAATGGCGCCCGCCAAATACTGTCATCAGTGAAGCATAAACACAGACATATTAAACTGTGGGATTTCTAACAATTAGGAAGGTTTGTGGCATGCTTGTTCTCCTACAGAAACTAGATTCAAACAAAAAATACATATTTTTTCCCAATTTTTTCCATTTCATAAATTTTTGAAAAAAGCTCCAGGGAGCCGCGGATTTACCGACCCCAGGTTTTGAGTTTTGTTGTCCTGTGTTACACAGTGTCTAAATTGGTGGAAAGTCAGTAAAACCGTGTCCAAAGTAACACGATGGAAGTTCCCGGAGATTAGAACAAGGGCTCGGGGTGTTTGGTCTGTTGCCTAGCACTCCAAAGAATGATGTCTGGGGGTAAGTAGTAACAATTGTGTTTTTTTTATCTCATAATTATGACTCACCATTGGGGTATTTTTTATTTATTTATTTGTGGCGGAAACAAGCTTCTATGCAAGTGCATAAAAAACCAGCCCGGAAAAATGTAGAGTAGCGAGAAAGAAGGAAGATATGAGAGAAGCGGGGAAAAAAGCCCAACACACAAGAGGAATCATAACACAACGTCCCCGGATAATAAAAGCTACATGGGAACAATAAAGGGCTATCAACTCACTCACTTGAAAAAACAATAGGGAGCGAGTGCCATTTAGTATTAAAATTTAATGTCGGTTTAATAAAACATTCTGTTGTCTTCAAACAAGAGCAGACTACACAAATCCTCCTGTGAGACTTGCAGGCACTTCATGAATGCCATCCGCTACTCCGGCCTTCCATTAGTCCCAACCCTACTCACGCATCTCCACAGAGCTGAGGCGTTTTGCACAATGCGTCACGCTGCCGTCGACACCACAGGAAGCCCAACTAACCTTGCAGTTGGTTCCAAACAGCGACATGAAACTAGATGAGGCAATTCCTGGAGGAATTGCGTGTGAATGCTCCAACGCTGAAGTTGAACTGAAATGCTGACAGAATGTAGTATAAATGTAAGAATGGTTCAAATGTTACAGAGTTTGAATTTCCAGGAAAACCTGAATTTAGTGAAAGGAGTCATCACATTAAAAAATGTTGGAAATATGGTTAGAAAAAAACTGGAATTCCTGGAAATTTGTTGAACGTGGAAAAATGGCTGTTTGAATTTCCAAGATGAGTTGAATGTGTTGAAGGTGGATTGGTTTGAATCTGTTGAAAAATGTGAGAATTGTGGAAGTTTGAAAAATGGATAATTAGTTTTGAATGGGAAAAATTTCCCTAAAAACTGGGAATTCCAGGAAAACCGGAATGTGGTTTGGAACTTGGGAAAGTGTTAGTTTGAATGTCGAGGGTGAGTGGAGTGTGTTTATGTTGGAATGGTTTGAATAAGTTGAAAAATGTGGGAATGGTGCAACTTGGTAAAATTTCCTATTCATTTCAATGGGAACTTCCTGGAAATTTGGGAATTTCAAAAAATGGTTAGGAGCATGACTGTCCTGAAAGAGCTGAATTGGTTGGTGTTGGAATTGTTGAAATCGGTCAAGAAATGTTGAAGTAGCAACAGTTTTTGAATTGAGAAATTATATTACGGAATTTTGGGAAAAAACGGGAATTTTTCAAGTTGACCCCCCTTAACTTGTTTTTTTGTCCTGACTGAGAGGAATGCTTTGACAGTGGAACGGTTGAAAAATGTGAAAGGAGTCATCACACTAAAAAAAGGTTGGAAATATGGTTAGAAAAAAACTGGAATTCATGGAAATTTGTTGAACGTGGAAAAATGGCTGTTTGAATTTCCAAGATGAGTTGATTGTGTTGTAGGTGGAATGGTTTGAATCTGTTGAAAAATGTGAAAATTGTGGAAGTTTGAAAAATGGATAATTAGTTTTGAATGGGAAAAATGTCCCTAAAAACTGGGAATTCCAGGAAAACCGGAATTTGGTTTGGAACTTGGGAAAGTGTTAGTGTGAATGTCGAGGGTGAGTGGAGTGTGGTGATGTTGGAATGGTTTGAATAAGTTGAAAAACTGGGGAATGGTGCTACTTGGTAAAATGTCCTATTCATTTCAATGTGAACTTCCTGGAAATTTGGGAATTTAAAAAAATGATTAGGAGCATGAATTTCCTGAAAGAGCTGAATTGGTTGGTGTTGGAATTGTTGAAATCGGTCAAGAAATGTTGAAGTAGCAAGAGTTTTTGAATTGAGAAATGGTATTACGGAATTTCGGGAAAACCGGGAATTTTTCAAGTAGACCCCCCTTAGCTTGTATTTTTGTCCTGACTAAGAGGAATGTTTTGACAGTGGAAAGGTTGAAAAATGTGAAAGGAGTCATCACACTAAAAAATATTGGAAATATGGTTAGAAAAAAACTGGAATTCCTGGAAATTTGTTGAACGTGGAAAAATGGCTATTTGAATTTCCAAGATTAGTTGAATGTGTTGAAGGTGGAATGGTTTGAATCTGTTGAAAAATGTGAGAATTGTGGAAGTTTGAAAAATTGATTATTAATTTTTAATGGGAAAAATGTCCCTAAAAACTGGGAATTCCAGGAAAACCGGAATTTGGTTTGGAACTTGGGAAAGTGTTAGTTTGTTAGTCAAGGGTGAGTGGAGTGTGTTGTTGTTGGAATGGTTTGAATAAGTTGAAAAATGTGGGAATGGGGCAACTTGGAAAAATGTCCTATTCATTTCAATGGGAACTTCCTGGAAATTTGGAAATTTCAAAAAATGATTAAGAGCATGAATGTCCTGAAAGAGCTGAATTGGTTGGTGTTGGAATTGTTGAAATTGGTCAAGAAATGTTGAAGTAGCAAGAGTTTTTGAATTGAGAAATGGTATTACGGAATTTCGGGAAAACCGGGAATTTTTCAAGTTGACCCCCCTTAACTTTTTTTTATTTTTTCCTGACTAAGAGGAATGTTTTGACAGTGGAACAGTTGAAAAATGTGAAAGGAGTCATCACACTAAAAAAGGTTGGAAATACGGTTAGAAAAAAACAGGAATTCCTGGAAATTTGTTAAACGTGAAAAAATGGCTGTTTGAATTTCCAAAATGAGTTGATTGTGTTGAAGGTGGAATGGTTTGAATCTGTTGAAAAATGTGGGAATTGTGGAAGTTTGAAAAAAAAAGATCATTCGTTTTGAATGGGGAAAATGTCCCTAAAAACTGGGAAATCTAGGAAATCCGGGAATTTTTTTTAGAATTGTTGAAGGAGAGCACACAATTCCTGAACAGGCTGAATATTTTGAAGTTGCAACGGTTTGAATAGGATAAAACCTGTGGGAGTTGTGGAACTTTGAAAAATGTCCCATTCTTTTCAATTGGAATTTCATGGAAATCTGGGTATTTTGACAAAAGCGGGATTTGTTTTGAAAATGATTTAAAAAAAATGGAATGTTCTGAATTAGTTGGTGTTGGAATTTTTTAAAACGGTCGAGAAATGTTGAAGTAGTAACATTTTTAATTGAGAAATAGTATTATAGAATTCCAGAAATTTCAGGAAAACTGGGTATTTTTAAAGGATGAAAACAAGGTGTGAAAAAAAAGGAATTCTGGGAACTTCTGGAATTTTTTTAAACATAGAAAAACTGTACTTTGATTGTCCGTGATGCGTGGAACATGTTGAAGTTGGAATGGTTTGAATCTGTTGAAAACTGTGCGAATTGTGGAAGTTTGAAAAATTGATAATTCATTTTGAATATGAAAAATGTCCCTAAAAACTGGGAATTCTGGGAAATCCGGGAATTTTTTTGTACAATTGTTGAAGGAGAGCACACAATTCCTGAAAAGGCTGAATATTTTGAAGTTGGAACGGTTTGAATCGGATAAAAAATGTGGGAGTTGTAGAACTTTGAAGAACATCCCATTCTTTTCAATGGGAATTTCATGGAAATTTGGTAATTTCTAGAAAAGCGGGAATTTTTTTGAAAATGCTAAAAAAGAAAAAATTCAAAACAGTCGAGAAATGTTGAAGTAGTAACATTTTTAATTGTGAAATGGTAGTACAGAATTCCTGAAATTTCGGGAAAACCAGGTATTTTTCTAGGATGAAAACAGGGGTTTGAAAAAACGGGAAATCTGGGAACTCCTGGAATTTTTTGGAACATGGAAAAATGACAGTTTGAATGTCTGGGATGCGTGGAATATGTTGAAAGTGGAATGGTTTGAATCTGTTGAAAACTGTGCGAATTGTGGAAGTTTGAAAAATGGATAATTTATTTTGAATATGAAAATGTCCCTAAAAACTGGGAATTTGGGGAAATCGGGGAATTTTTTTGTACAATTGTTGAAGGAGAGCACACAGTTCCTGAAAAGGCTGGATATTTTGAAGTTGGAACGGTTTGAATCGGATAAAAAATGTGGGAGTTGTGGAACTTTGAAGATTGTCCCATTCTTTTCAATGGGAATTTCATGGAAATTTGGGAATTTCGAGAAAAGCAGTATTTTTTTTTAAAAATGCTAAAAAAAAATGTATGTTCTGAATTTGTTTAAATGGTTGGTGTTAGGATTTTTTTTTAAATCGGTCGAGTAATGTTGAAGTAGTAACATTTTTAATAAAAAAAATGGTTTTCCAGAATTCCTGAAATTTCTGGAAAACCAGGTATTTTTCTAGGATGAACACAGGGTTTGAAAAAATGGGAATTCTAGAAAGTCCTGGAATATTTGGGTAATGAAAAAATTATAGTTTGAATGTCCAGGATGAGTGGAATATGTTGAAAGTGGAATGGTTTGAATCTGTTGAAAAATGTGGGAATTGTGGAAGTTTGAAAAATGGATAATTCATTTTGAATATGAAAAATGTCCCTAAAAACTGGGAATAATAGGAAATCCGGGACATTTTTTGTAGAATTGTTGAAGGAGAGCACACAAATCCTGAACAGGGTGAATATTTTAAAGTTGGAACGGTTTGAATCGGATAAAAAATGTGGGAGTTGTGGAGCTTTGAAGAAGGTCCCATTCTTTTCAATGGGAATTTCATGGAAATTTGGGAATTTTGAGAAAAGCGGCATTTTTTTTTTACACGCTAAAAAAAAAATTGAATGTTCTGAATTAGTTGAAGTAGTAATTTTTTAATACAAAAATGGTATTCCAGAATTCCTGAAATTTCGGGAAAACCGGGTATTTTTCTAGGATGAACACAGGATTTGAAAAAATGGGAATTCTAGGAAGTCCTGGAATTTTTTTGAACATGGAAAAATTATAGTTTGAATGTCCAGTATGCGTGGAATATGTCAAAGGTGGAATTGTTTGAAACTGTTGAAAACTGTGCAAATTGTGGCAGTTTGAAAAATGGATAATTAATTTTGAATGGGGAAATTGTCCCTAAAACTGGGAATTCTTGGAAATCCGGGATTTTTTTTTAGAATTGTTGAAAGAACACACACAATTTCTGAACAGGCTGAATATTTTGAAGTTGGAATGGTTTGAATCGGATAAAAAAATGTGGGAGTTGTGGAACTTGTCCATTGTCCCATTCTTTTGAATGAGAAATTCATGGAAATTTGGGAATTTTGAGAAAAGCGGGAATTTTTCTAAAAATGCTAAAAAAAAAAAAATCAAAACGGTCAAGAAATGTTGAAGTAGTAACATTCCTAATTGTAAAATGGTATTACAGAATTTCTGACATTTCGGGAAATTTTTCTAGAATGAAAACAGGGTTTGAAAAAAAAACGGGAATTCTGGGAACTCCTGGAATTTTTTTGAACATGGAAAAATGATAGTTTGAATGTCCGAGATGAGTGAAATGTGTACTTATATGGGACCCCGTCACCCAGAACTACAGCTTAGTAAACAAATTAAAACGGAGGATGAACATAATTAAACGCTTAAATACCAAGTAAGTATATTGTGTTCTGTTTCCACTTGGCGTGACCTCAAGATGCAGAAAGAGTCTCTAATCCTCAAACGCACGTGTAGCGTTAGGCCACAAAGTTAGCATAGCAGGACATGACCTCTGTAGAGCAAACATGAAACGCATACAGTAGCAACCAGGGAATAATCCCGCAAGGAATGCAAGGTGACACTGGCATGTAAAGCCCTCTGATTATCGATTAGAAGCAGGCGATTCTTCTGATCACTAATCAGAGGCAGGTGAGCCCAAATCAGCGCTCCTAGCAACTAGAGGTAAACACAGGACAAAATGTGCACTGAAAACAGAAATAAACACTAATCACAGGAAAACTACAACTCATATTTGTTGTTGTCATGACCTAATACTGCAGGTCCTGACAACAAAAAATATAAATACTGTGCTTGTTTATTTATTTAATAATAAATAAATAAAAATTGCATTAAAATATTTCAGCGTGTGAATAAGTACTTTTTGAGCATATTCAACAAATACCGCAATAATATTGTTAAGAGTTACATTTTGGTCACAATAACCATTGGGGTGTCAAAAATATCAATTGAATCACGAATATTAATCAGCGTTTTTTTTTTTTTTTTTTTTAATATGTCCTGTCCAGCCACTCAGACAAATCGTATAGTTGATGTAGATTATCTATATCCACTGTACACATTTACCTTAGAAAAGAGAAGTGTTGGATACTTCTCTTGTTGCCTTATTTGTATTTGACTTTATTAAATGTTTGGGTAGAATTTTATCAAACAAAACCAGTTTTATTTTAAATAACATAACAAAAATGTATCAGAGCTGTTTATCTATTTTATGGAGGAATTTAGTTAATCATAGAACCGGCATCCAGTGTTATTAAAAAAGTGTCGATTTTGAATCGAGAATGTTGAAAAATGATGGAAATATGGTTAGAAAAAAAACAGGAATTCCTGGAAATTTGTTGAACGTGGAAAAATGGCTGTTTAAATTTCCAAGATGAGTTGAATGTGTGGAAGGTGGAATGGTTTGAATCTGTTGAAAAATGTGGGAATTGTGGAAGTTTGAAAAAAAGATAATTTGTTTTGAATGGGGAAAATGTCCCTAAAAACTGGGAATTCGAGGAAATTCGGGAATTTTTTTTAGAATTGTTGAAGGAGAGCACACAATTCCAGAACAGGCTGAATATTTTGAAGTTGCAACGGTTTGAATAGGATAAAACATGTGGGAGTTGTGGAACTTTGAAAAATGTCCCATTCTTTTCAATTGGAATTTCATGGAAATCTGGGTATTTCGAGAAAAGCGGGATTTTTTTTTTAAATGATTTTTAAAAAATGGAATGTTCTGAATTAGTTGGTGTTGGAATTTTTCAAAACGTTCAAGAAATGTTGAAGTAGTAACATTTTTAATTGAGAAATAGTATTACAGAATTCCCGAAATTTCGGGAAAACTGGGTATTTTTCTAGGATGAAAACAAGGTTTGAAAAAAAAGGAATTCTGGGAACTCCTGGAATTTTTTTAAACATAGAAAAACTGTACTTTGATTGTCCGTGATGCGTGGAATATGTTGAAGTTGGAATGGTTTGAATCTGTTGAAAACTATGCGAATTGTGGAAGTTTGAAAAATTGATAATTCATTTTGAGTATGAAAAATGTCCCTAAAAACTGGGAATTCTGGGAAATCCGGGAATTTTTTTTTACAATTGTTGAAGGAGAGCACACAATTCCTGAAAAGGCTGAATATTTTGAAGTTGGAACGGTTTGAATCGGATAAAAAATGTGGGAGTTGTGGAACTTTGAAGAACATTCCATTCTTTTCAATGGGAATTTAATGGAAATTTGGGAATTTCTAGAAAAGCGGGAATTTTTTTGAAAATGCTAAAAAAGAAAAAACTCAAAAGAGTCGAAAAATGTTGAAGTAGTAACATTTTTAATTGTGAAATGGTTTTACAGAATTCCTGAAATTTCCTGGAATTTAGTTAATCATAGAACCGGCATCCAGTGTTATTAAAAAAGTGTCAATTTTGAATCGAGAATCGATTATGAATCGAATTCTATTTCCAAGGATCGAATCAATTCGAATTGTGTGGTGCCCAAATAATTTTTTTTCAAATGCCGGTCCGTAACCAAGACGGTGTACGAAAATCTGTAGAAAATTTTCAGCAAACTGTCATGATCCGTGACAGATCCGGATCATGTTTTTGTTATGTTCTGTTAGTTTTGGAGTCTTTTAGTTCCTGTTTGACACCTGAGTTTGTTTTAGTTACCATGGCTACTTATGATTTTCACCTGCCTCTGGTGTTCGGGACGCACACCTGGGCTCTGTACCGAGGATGTCGTTGTGGCTTGTACAGCCCTTTGAGACACTTGTGATTTAGGGCTATATAAATAAACATTGATTGATTGATTGATTGACTATTTAAGCCTGCCTTTGCCAATCAGCCGTCCTGGCGTCATTATTGGTTTCATGCCACAGTTTCGTGTTTGTTCTATGCCATAGTTAACGCTATTGGTTTCATGCCACAGTTTTGTGTTTGTTCTATGCCATAGCAAATGCTATTGGTTTCATGCCACAGTTTCGTGTTTGTTCTATGCCATAGCTAATGCTATTGGTTTCATGCCACAGTTTCGTGTTTGTTCTATGCCATAGTTAATGCTATTGGTTTCATGCCACAGTTTTGTGTTTGTTCTATGCCATAGTTAATGCTATTGGTTTCATGCCACAGTTTCATGTTTGTTCTGTGCCATAGTTAATGATATTGGTTTCATGCCACAGTTTTGTGTTTGTTCTATGCCATAGTTAATGCTAGTCGTTTCATGCCACAGTTTCGTGTTTGTTTCATGCCACAGTTTTGTGAGGTTCATGTCTATAGTTTCATGTCCTAAGTTTTTGCCTGGTTGTGCTTACTGATCTCGAAGCAATTTTATTTTGGTACATGGTGTAATGATAAGTGTGACCAGTAGATGGCAGTCATACATATGAGATACGTGTAGACTGCAATATGACTCAAGTAAACGACACCGAAATTGTATATGTCCCATTGAAAATATAGAACATTACACACAGCGCTCAAAAATATATCAAAATGTTTTAGTACGTTTTTAGTAAGCTATAAAGCTTCACCGCTTGATGGATTGTACTGTGCTTCAACATAGGAGTATTATTATGGTGTGTGTATAAGGTAAGACATTATCTGGCGTTTTGTTTCACAATTATATTTAAAAACAACTGTTCTTACCTTCTGGTACCTGCTGATCTGTATTTGGGATCTGCATAAATCCTGAAAATGTGCGCGCGTCCGCCTTTGTAGTCGATACGCTTCTTATTTATCTCTACTTTCTTGTTATGGGTCATTCATCCTCCGCAGCTGCCATTTCTAATATAAAGTAGTGCAAATTTCTTACTTATATCTGTCAGTAAACTTGCAGTGAAAGCCCTAAAACATACCGGTGTAGTGAGTTTATATTATTCACCCAAGGAACTTTAGTTATGAGGAGATGCTGCTCAGTTATTGATTGAAGTAAAGTGTGAATGTCATTAAAACAGTTAGCGCCATCTTTTGACACTTCTTCCACTCCCGTCCTTACACGCTACACCGCTACAACAAAAATGACGGGGAGAAGACGCTGTCGAAGTGGAGGCACGTAAAAAAAAAAAACGCCCACAAAACGGCGCATTCTTGAAGCGACCGTCAGTGAGGGACTTGAATATGATCTGTCACGTGGTGTTCGGTTGTACATTGTGGACGCCGTATTTGCTCCGCAGTAAGTCTTTGCTGTCGTCCAGCATTCTGTTTTCGTTTACTTTGTAGCAAATTCAGTTTTAATTTCGTTCTGCAATGCCTTTACTTAGGGGCACTCACCTTTTGTTTATTTTTGGTTTAAGCATTAGACACAATTTTACCTTCACAATGCCTCCCGCCGTTTCCGACGTCTACAAAGCAATTAGCACCGGCTGCCACCTACTTACTCTGCCGAGCTCTACACAACACCCACACTCAACAACAACACATCATTTGCAGACTACAATTACTGGTTTGCAAAAAAATATTTTTCACCCAAATAGGTGAATATAGACAATCTCCCAAGGCACACCAGACTGCATCTCAGTGGTTGAAAAACACTGATGTAGACCACAAGGAAGTATGTAGAAAAAAAAACAATAATATGACTATTTTAGTGCGCCTTATATATGAAAAAATTCGAAAATAGACCATTCATCGGCAGGGCGCCTTATAATCCGGTGCACTCTATGGTCCGTAAAATAAGATATACATTTTATTTTTTTTAACCACACAAACAATGGCGAAAACGTTTCTGTCATACCAAGCCGTGCACTGCAAAAAGTCAGTGTTCAAAAACAAGGAAAAAAAATACAAAAATGAGGGGTATTTTACTTGAACTAAGCAAAATTATCTGCCAATAGAACAAGACAAGTTGGCTTGTCAAGACTTTCCAAAACAAGTACAATTAGCTAAACTCAATGAACCCCAAAATACCTTCAAATAAGTATATTCTCACTAATAACAAGTGCAATTTTCTTGATAGCAAAAACAAATAAGAGACATTTTTTTCTCATGTTGAAAAATATTCTTAAATTAAGTAAATATAAGTGCCATTATCTTGACATAATGATATGCGCTCGGCATTACATTTCTTGAAACCAGCAAACTTACACTAAAAACTAGTTTATTGTTCTTAATGGAAAGGCAAAAAGGCAACGCTCAGGCAAATCATAATGTCTAAAAATGCATTTGGAGGAGAGACGCTTGTACAGTGTGTCAACACGCTCTAAAGAAAGATTGTACGTCTCCTCCTTGTATTTGGACTTTCCCTGATTACATGGCAACAGCTGTTTCTAAGGGACGTGGGGTCGTAAACAGCGTTGCCTTTGGTTACAGAACAGTTCAAAAGAAAAGGTTGTAAACAGTTCACAATAAAGGTCGTAAAACAGTTCAAAGAAGCGGTGCCTGGAGGGCTTTTGTAGTTCTTGGGTCAAGACACTATCTTTCTGTTGATTAAAATACATGGAAGAAACAGAACACCTTCATGTTGCTTCCCCCCCTACACAGTGGAGTTTTACAAGCCTTCTTCTTGGTAGGTTCAAAGATATGTTTTGGTCTTCTCGCCGGGAACTCATTGAAACACAAAGTTTTTGTGATAACTTAGATACAATTATTCTAACACATATACACTACCGTTCAAAAGTTTGGGGTCACATTGAAATGTCCTTATTTTTGAAGGAAAAGCACTGTACTTTTCAATGAAGATAACTTTAAACTAGTCTTAACTTTAAAGAAATACACTCTATACATTGCTAATGTGGTAAATGACTATTCTAGCTGCAAATGTCTGGTTTTTGATGCAATATCTTCATAGGTGTATAGAGGTCCATTTCCAGCAACTATCACTCCAGTGTTCTAATGGTACAATGTGTTTGCTCATTGGCTCATAAGGCTAATTGATGATTAGAAAACCCTTGTGCAATCATGTTCACACATCTGAAAACAGTTTAGCTCGTTACAGAAGCTACAAAACTGACCTTCGTTTGAGCAGATTGAGTTTCTGGAGCATCACATTTGTGGGGTCAATTAAACGCTCAAAATGGCCAGAAAAAGAGAACTTTCATCTGAAACTCCACAGTCTATTCTTGTTCTTAGAAATGAAGGCTATTCCTCAAAATTGTTTGGGTGACCCCAAACTTTTGAACGGTAGTGTATATATATATATATATATATATATATATATATATATATATATATATATATATATATATATATATATATATTTACATTGTAATTTTGAAGAATTTATCTGAATGTGCATGAAGTATTTCCGTTCAAAATTGTTTTGAAATGTCACATGTTAAATGTTTAAATATTAACTGTAAAATTAATTATGACACACAATTGTGTCAAAGTCATGTTTTTTATATATTTCATGCTTGAAATAAGAAATGATTACTTTGAAAAAGCAGTTTCATACGTGTGAATGTTGATGACCCAGCTTTGCAACACTTGATATTCTAGTCTCAAGCATGTTTTACTCAATATAGGTCATCAAATCTCAGCAACAAGCTGTAATATCTTACTGAGATCATTTAGGACCAAAACCCTTAAAACAAGTAAAACACTCTAACATAAAATCTGCTTAGTGAGAAGAATGATCTTGTCGGACGGAAAATAAGCAAACATCACCCTTATTTGAGATATTTCATCTTACTTAGATTTCACTTTTTGCAGTGTAGTTGAGCGTTTCCAACTCTGATGTCCTGACGAAGGTCAGTGGATCAGTCGGAGAAAGCCGCCAAACGCTTTGGTTAAGACGTTAACTCGTGCTCCCGACGTCGCTCGTTATTTGATCAGACGTCTCCCCATCTCTCTTAACTCACCTGACAACGGCTAATTCGAAACAAGCGCATTAACGGAAAAAAAGATGGATAAGCTCATTCCGTTTTATTTGAATGTCGTGGGGGAAAGTAAATAAAAAATGATTCCGCCGCTAATTCGACTTGTCGTCCGGGAATCGGTGATGGATGGGTGTTGTTGAGCCCGGATCAACCTCAGCTGGAGGCTATGCTTGATCACTGTCACTGAATCTCAGGATAGTCGGTGTACGAGTGACGGGCCGCCAGGCAACACCTCCTCATTCTTCACTCCGTCCTTCCTCCACCTACACGAAAACACTATTTTATCAATCTGCCTCTCACTACTACTGGAATATATAAACAGTCCTGACAATAGAACACCTTGCAGGAAACATAGCAGCAGAAAAGTGCGGTGAGGAAAACATGTTTATGACAAGCAGTTTTCTGACTATAGAGCGCACAACCACTAAAATTTTGAAGGAAAAAAAAGGGTCCCATTGTGGGGCGGCGTGGCCTGCGGACCTGCAGCGAAGCGGGGTGTGTCAGGACCGGCTTCGAGATTAGTGACGAGTGCGTAGCAGATCCATTCTATGTGTCATACTTGATCATTTCGCGATATTGCCATATTTTTGATGAAAGGATTTAGTCGAGAACATCGACGATAAAGTTCGCAGCTTTTGGTCGCTGATAAAAAAAAAGCCTTGCCTGTACCGGAAGTAGCGTGACGTCACAGGTTGGGGAGCTCCTCACATCTGCACATTGTTTACAATCATGGCCACCAGCAGCGAGAGCGATTCGGACCGAGAAAGCGACAATTTCCCCATTAATTTGAGCGAGGATGAAAGATTTGTGGATGAGGAAAGTGAGAGTGAAAGGACTAGAGGGCAGTGGAAGCGATTCAGATAGGGAAGATGCTGTGAGAGGCGGGTGGGACCTGATATTCAGCTGGGAATGACTCAAACAGTAAATAAACACAAGACATATATATACTCTATTAGCCACAACTCAACCAGGCTTATATTTAAAGGCCTACTGAAATGAAATGTTCTTATTCAAACGGGGATAGCAGATCTATTCTATGTGTCATACTTGATCATTTTGCGATATTGCCATATTTTTGCTGAAAGGATTTAATATAAAACAACGACGATAAAGATCGCAACTTTTGGTATCCGATTAATAAAAAAGGCTAGCCCCTACCGGAAGTAGCGTGACGTAGTCAATTGAAAATATCCACAAAGTTCCCTATTGTTTACAATGATGGCCACCAGCAGCGAGAGCGATTCGGACCGAGAAAGCGACGATTCCCCCATTAATTTGAGCGAGGATGAAAGATTTGTGGATGAGGAAAGTGAGAGTGAAAGGACTAGAGGGCAGTGGAAGCGATTCAGATAGAGAAGATGCTGTGAGAGGTGGGTGGGACCTGATATTCAGCTGGGAATGACTAAAACAGTAAATAAACACAAGACATATATATACTCTATTAGCCACAACACAACCAGGCTTATATTTAAAGGCCTACTGAAATGAAATGTTCTTATTCAAACGGGGATAGCAGATCTATTCTATGTGTCATACTTGATCATTTTGCGATATTGCCATATTTTTGCTGAAAGGATTTAGTATAAAACAACGACGATAAAGATCGCAACTTTTGGTATCCGATAAAAAAAAAGGCTAGCCCTTACCGGAAGTAGCGTGACGTAGTCAGTTGAACATAAACGCAAAGTTCCCTATTGTTTACAATGATGGCCACCAGCAGCGAGAGCGATTCGGACCGAGAAAGCGACAATTCCCCCATTAATTTGAGCGAGGATGAAAGATTTGTGGATGAGGAAAGTGAGAGTGAAAGGACTAGAGGGCAGTGGAAGCGATTCAGATAGGGAAGATGCTGTGAGAGGCGGGTGGGACCTGATATTCAGCTGGGAATGACTCAAACAGTAAATAAACACAAGACATATATATACTCTATTAGCCACAACACAACCAGGCTTATATTTAAAGGCCTACTGAAATGAAATGTTCTTATTTAAACGGGGATAGCAGATCTATTCTATGTGTCATACTTGATCATTTTGCGATATTGCCATATTTTTGCTGAAAGGATTTAATATAAAACAACGACGATAAAGATCGCAACTTTTGGTATCCGATTAATAAAAAGGCTAGCCCCTACCGGAAGTAGCGTGACGTAGTCAATTTAAAATATCCACAAAGTTCCCTATTGTTTACAATGATGGCCACCAGCAGCGAGAGCAATTCGGACCGAGAAAGCGACGATTTCCCCATTAATTTGAGCGAGGATGAAAGATTTGTGGATGAGGAAAGTGAGAGTGAAAGGACTAGAGGGCAGTGGAAGCGATTCAGATAGGGAAGATGCTGTGAGAGGCGGGTGGGACCTGATATTCAGCTGGGAATGACTAAAACAGTAAATAAACACAAGACACTTGAGTCATACAACTTGGTACTTGACACATACTGACTGTTAGCATGCAAACATTAACATGCTAACTTTTTAACACATTTTTCAGTCGTACTGTTCAGAGTCATGACTTGGTACTTGACACATACTGAATGGTAGCATGCCTATGCTAGCATGCTAACTAACATTAACATGCTAACTTTTTAACACATTTTTCAGTCGTACTGTTCAGAGTCATGACTTTGTACTTGACACATACTGAATGTTAGCATGCCAATGCTAGCGTGCTAACTAACATTAACATGCTAACTTTTTAACACATTTTTCAGACGTACTGTTCAGAGTCATGACTTTGTACTTGACACATACTGAATGTTAGCATGCCTATGCTAGCATGCTAACTAACATTAACATGCTAACTTTTTAACACATTTTTCAGTCGTACTGTTCAGAGTCATGACTTTGTACTTGACACATACTGAATGTTAGCATGCCTATGCTAGCATGCTAACTAACATTAACATGCTAACTTTTTAACACATTTTTCAGTCGTACTGTTCAGAGTCATGACTTGGTACTTGACACATACTGAATGTTAGCATGCCAATGCTAGCGTGCTAACTAACATTAACATGCTAACTTTTTAACACATTTTTCAGTCGTACTGTTCAGAGTCTTAACTTTGTACTTGACACATACTGAATGTTAGCATGCCAATGCTAGCGTGCTAACTAACATTAGCATGCTAACTTTTTAACACATTTTTCAGTCGTACTGTTCAGAGTCTTAACTTTGTACTTGACACATACTGAATGTTAGCATGCCAATGCTAGCGTGCTAACTAACATTAACATGCTAACTTTTTAACACATTTTTCAGTCGTACTGTTCAGAGTCATGACTTTGTACTTGACACATACTGAATGTTAGCATGCCAATGCTAGCGTGCTAACTAACATTAACATGCTAACTTTTTAACACATTTTTCAGTCGTACTGTTCAGAGTCATGACTTGGTACTTGACACATACTGAATGTTAGCATGCCAATGTTAGCATGCTAACTAACATTAACATGCTAACCTTTTAGCTAATGTTTCAGTCATACACTTGAGTCATACAACTTGGTACTTGACACATACTCTATTAGCCACAACACAACCAGGCTTATATTTAATATGCCACAAATGATTACCGCACAACAAACACCTCCCCCCTCCCGTCCATATAACCCACCAATACGAATCAAACACCCGCACAACACCCTCAATCCCACAGCCCAAGGTATCGTTCACCTCCGTAAAGTTCATACAGCACATATATTTCCTCAAAGTTACGTACGTGACATGCACATAGCGGCACGCACGTACGGGCAAGCGATCAAATGTTTGGCGTACTCACGGTACCGCGTATCCAACTCAAAGTCCTCCTGGTAAGAGTCTCTGTTGTCCCACTTCTCCACGGGCCAATGGTAAAGCTTGACTGTCATCGTTCGGGAATGTAAACAATATAACACCGGCTACGACGTAGCCGCTACGTGTTTGTGTTGCTGCAGCCGGCCGCTAATACACCGCTTCCCACCTACAGCTTTCTTCTTTGCTATCTCCATTGTTCATTAAACAAATTGCAAAAGATTCACCAACACAGATGTCCACAATACTGTGGAATTTTGCGATGAAAACAGACGACTTAATAGCTGGCCACAATGCTGTCCCAAAAAGTCCACTACAATCCGTGACGTCAGGCTAACAGTGCTAAACAATTGATGCTTTAATAGTTACTGACATATGTACTTTACCTTTTTCTCGATTAGCGATTAGCATGTTGAGGCTAACAGTGCAAAACAACTAATGCTTTATTGTTTACTGACATATTTACTTGACCTTTTTCTTCATTAGCGATTAGCATGTTGAGGCTAACAGTGCTAAACAACTGATGCGTTAATATTTACTGACGTATTTACTTTACCTTTTTCTTCAATAGCGATTAGCATGTTGAGGCTAACAGTGCTAAACAACTGATGCTTTAATATTTACCTGTTTTTTGATTAGCGATTAGCATGTTTAGGCTAACAGTGCTAAACAACTGATTCTTTAATATTTACCTTTTTCTTGATTAGCGATTAGCATGTTTAGGCTAACAGTGCTAAAAAAATTGATGCTTTAATAGTTACTGACATATGTACTTTGCCTTTTTCTTGATTAGCGATTAGCATGTTGAGGCTAACAGTGCTAAACAACTGATGCTTTATTGTTTACTGACATATTTACTTGACCATTTTCTTGATTAGCGATTAGCATGTTGAGGCTAACAGTGCTAAACAACTGATGCTTTAATATTTACTTGACCTTTTTCTGGACTAGCGATTAGCATGTTGAGGCTAACAATGCTAAACATTTGATGCCTTAATAGTTACTGACATATTTACTTTACCTTTTTTCTTGATTAGCGATTAGCATGTTGAGGCTAACAGTGCTAAACAACTGATGCTTTATTATTTATTGACATATTTATTTGACCTTTTTCTTGATTAGCGATTAGCATATTGAGGCTAACACTGCTAAACAACTGACGCTTTAATATTTACTTGACCTTTTTCTTGATTAGAGATTAGCATGTTGAGGCTAACAGTGCTAAACAACTGATGCTTTAATATTTACTTGACCTTTTTCTTGACTAGCGATTAGCATGTTGAGGCTAACAATGCTAAACATTTGATGCCTTAATAGTTACTGACATATTTACTTTACCTTTTTTCTTGATTAGCGATTAGCATGTTGAGGCTAACAGTGCTAAACAACTGATGCTTTATTATTTACTGACATATTTATTTGACCTTTTTCCTGATTAGCGATTAGCATGTTGAGGCTAACAGTGCTAAACAACTGATGCTTTAATATTTACTTCACCTTTTTCTTGATTACCGATTAGCATGTTGAGGCTAACAGTGCTAAACAACTGATGCTTTACTATTTACTTTACCTTTTTCTTGATTAGCGATTAGCATGTTGAGGCTAGCAGTGCTAAACAACTGATGCTTTATTATTTCCTGACATATTTACTTTACCTTTTTCTTCATTAGCGATTAGCATGTTGAGGCTAACAGTGCTAAACAACTGACACTTTGTTATTGACTGACATATGTACTTTATTTTTTCCTTTATCGAGTTTCCCCTCCTTTGTTTTCTTCCTTCCCCGTGGTCGGCACAGTTTTAATTAATTTTGACGTGTTTAATAAATAAATTGGCCCCTCCCCCCCATGGCGAGCGAGCAGCGAGCGATCAAGGAAAAGGAGGGGGGGGG
The DNA here is from genome assembly GCF_033978785.1 of Entelurus aequoreus. Taxonomy (NCBI): domain Eukaryota; kingdom Metazoa; phylum Chordata; class Actinopteri; order Syngnathiformes; family Syngnathidae; genus Entelurus; species Entelurus aequoreus. The sequence goes on along the minus strand of NC_084732.1, from coordinate 99,300,739 downwards.
GGTGACTTTTTTTTGGCTATTATCATTTTGTATTCATTTTAATTGGATTCTGCATTCCATTTTAAGACTGAGCTCGTTTTTATTATTTATTTTCCGCCATCGCGGCCGCGCGCCCTTGCCACGCTCCTAAATTAACCTTATCTTGTTGAGGAAGGGCCCGATGCCCCGGCATGCGTTTGTTTTTTGCAGCCACCGCTTGAGACTGATTCATCGCTAAATAAAAGAGAAAAACATCTTATTCGGGTTTTCCCTTTTCAAGGCGACGTACTCGGCGGCCGCACGGCCTCCCTTTGGAAAGGAGAAAATCAATGTTGTTCGGTTAGGAGGAGAAAAATTGACATAATTAAATGTAGTACAGCATCAGCATCCCACAAAGAGCAGAGGTTAATGTGTTCCCCCCGGTCCGTGCCGTAAAAAGCCTTGTTCAAAACAGTTGTGCGATATTAGGCAAAGGGCCAAGCAGACCCTGAGGGACCCGCGGTGCTACTTCAAGTTCCATAACCCCGCACTGTAAATGATGCATTCCCTGCATTACAGCTCGGAACATGGGGCCCCTCGCCGCGTGAACGACTACTTTGACTTTTATACTAACGCTTACATAAAGAAGGCGATTCATACAAGAGTGTATAACGATGTTTTTTTCACACCCAGGTCATCGTTTATTTCTTGTTCTTTTTCTCGTTTCTGGAACTCACACTCCACACGTATTGTAATAAATAGTCAAACGCATCATAGTCATCATGGCTAATTGGTTCCAGGCCTGAATAAATCAAACATGTTCATAGTTAGAGCATAAAAACACCTCAGGCTACACTGCAAAAAGTCAGTGTTCAAAAACAAGAAAAAATTAAAGCTGCAAGCGGCGTTGGTCGGGCCCGCATATTTGGCAGGTGCTAGTTGCTGAAGGATGTCAATCTATAAAATGTAGGTCTAAGTGAGACCTACATAGAGGTTTTTGTTTCATGTCTCTAAGACGTTCCTACCGGAAGTTACAAGCAGTTTTGTCTGTTTTCCACCGAGGAGGAGTTTTGTCTGTGTTTTATTCCTAGGGGGCGCTAGAGCGCAATTTTGAGTTTTGGGGTTCGATTTTTTTATTAAATCGCAATTCCGCCAGTCCGGATGTGTGTAAAAAGTTTGGTGAGTTTTGAAGTATTTTAAGGGGTTCAAATTACAGCTCAAAGAGGAAAAAATGAGTGTTTTTATGAAACTTTTGTTTTGAAGGGGTGATTGCCAACTTCCTGTTGATTTTTGCTGAAGGATGTCAGTGTATTGAAATCTAGCTCTAAGTCAGACCTACATAGAGGTTTTTGTTTCATGTCTCTAAGACGTTCCTACCGGAAGTTACAAGCAGTTTTGTCTGTTTTCCTCCGAGGAGCAGTTTTGTCTGTGTTTTATTCCTAGGGGGCGCTAGAGCGCAATTTTGAGTTTTGAGGTTCGATTTTTTTATTAAATCGCAATTCCGCCAGTCCTGATGTGTGTAAAAAGTTTGGTGAGTTTTGTAGTATTTTAAGGGGGTCAAATTACAGCTCAAAGAGGCAAAAATTAGTGTTTTTATGAAACTTTTGTTTTGAAGGGGTGATTGCCAACTTCCTGTTGATTTTTGCTGAAGGATGTCAGTGTATGAAATCTAGCTCTAAGTCAGACCTACATAGAGGTTTTTGTTTCATGTCTCTAAGACGTTCCTACCGGAAGTTACAAGCAGTTTTGTATGTTTTCCTCCGAGGAGCAGTTTTGTCTGTGTTTTATTCCTAGGGGGCGCTAGAGCGCAATTTTGAGTTTTGGGGTTCGATTTTTTTAATTAAATCGCAATTCTGCCAGTCCGGATGTGTGTAAAAAGTTTGGTGAGTTTTGAAGTATTTTAAGGGGGTCAAATTACAGCTCAAAGAGGCAAAAATGAGTGTTTTTATGAAACTTTTGTTTTGAAGGGGTGATTGCCAACTTCCTGTTGATTTTTGCTGAAGGATGTCAGTGTATGAAATCTAGCTCTAAGTCAGACCTACATAGAGGTTTTTGTTTCATGTCTCTAAGACGTTCCTACCGGAAGTTACAAGCAGTTTTGTCTGTTTTCCTCCGAGGAGCAGTTTTGTCTGTGTTTTATTCCTAGGGGGCGCTAGAGTGCAGTTTTGAGTTTTGGGGTTCGGTTTTTTTATTAGATCGCAATTTCCGACAGTCCTGATGTGTGTACAAAGTTTGGTGAGTTTTGAAGTATTTTAAGGGGGTCAAATTACAGCTCAAAGAGGCAAAAATGAGTGTTTTTATGAAACTTTTGTTTTGAAGGGGTGATTGCCAACTTCCTGTTGATTTTTGCTGAAGGATGTCAGTGTATGAAATCTAGCTCTAAGTCAGACCTACATAGAGGTTTTTGTTTCATGTCTCTAAGACGTTCCTACCGGAAGTTACAAGCAGTTTTGTCTGTTTTCCTCCGAGGAGCAGTTTTGTCTGTGTTTTATTCCTAGGGGGCGCTAGAGCGCAATTTTGAGTTTTGGGGTTCGACTTTTTTATTAAATCGCAATTCCGCCAGTCCGGGTGTGTGTAAAAAGTTTGGTGAGTTTTGAAGTATTTTAAGGGGGTCAAATTACAGCTCAAAGAGGCAAAAATGAGTGTTTTTATGAAACTTTTGTTTTGAAGGGGTGATTGCCAACTTCCTGTTGATTTTTGCTGAAGGATGTCAGTGTATTGAAATCTAGCTCTAAGTCAGACCTACATAGAGGTTTTTGTTTCATGTCTCTAAGACGTTCCTACCGGAAGTTACAAGCAGTTTTGTCTGTTTTCCTCCGAGGAGCAGTTTTGTCTGTGTTTTATTCCTAGGGGGCGCTAGAGCGCAATTTTGAGTTTTGGGGTTCGATTTTTTTATTAAATCGCAATTCCGCCAGTCCGGATGTGTGTACAAAGTTTGGTGAGTTTTGAAATATTTTAAGGGGGTCAAATTACAGCTCAAAGAGGCAAAAATTAGTGTTTTTATGAAACTTTTGTTTTGAAGGGGTGATTGCCAACTTCCTGTTGATTTTTGCTGAAGGATGTCAGTGTATTGAAATCTAGCTCTAAGTCAGACCTACATAGAGGTTTTTGTTTCATGTCTCTAAGACGTTCCTACCGGAAGTTACAAGCAGTTTTGTCTGTTTTCCTCCGAGGAGCAGTTTTGTCTGTGTTTTATTCCTAGGGGGCGCTAAAGCGCAATTTTGAGTTTTGGGGTTCGATTTTTTTATTAAATCGCAATTCCACCAGTCCGGATGTGTGTAAAAAGTTTGGTGAGTTTTGAAGTATTTTAAGGGGGTCAAATTACAGCTCAAAGAGGCAAAAATTAGTGTTTTTATGAAACTTTTGTTTTGAAGGGGTGATTGCCAACTTCCTGTTGATTTTTGCTGAAGGATGTCAGTGTATGAAATCTAGCTCTAAGTCAGACCTACATAGAGGTTTTTGTTTCATGTCTCTACGATATTCGTACTGGGAGTTAGAGGAAGTTGTGTCTGTGTTTTTTTCCTAGGGGGCGCTAGAGCGCAAGTTTGATTTTTGGGATTTGGTTTTTCCACTAGAGAGTTTTGTTCGCGTTTTTTGATGTGTGTATAAAATTTGGTGAGTTTTGAAGCATGTTAAGGGGGGCAAAGTAGTGTGCAAAGCTCCGGAAGAAAAAATAAATAATAATAATAATAATAATAATAATAATAAAACCTTACAAATTCAATAGGTGGAGATAACGTTAGAACACCATTAAAATGTCAATTTTGCCAAGTACGGAACCTTTCACTTCCAATTCTTATTTATCTTAAATCTATTCATAATGTTAAAAAATTGATTAAAAAAAAGGCTGTGCGGGCCCTAAAAATACAAAAATTAGGGGCATTTTACTTGAACTAAGCAAAAATATCTGCCAATAGAACAAGAAAATGTGGCTTGTCAAAACTTTCCAAAACAAGTAAAATTAGCTAACCTCAATGAACCCAAAAAATACCTTAAAATAAGTATATTCTCACTAATAACAAGTGCGCTTTTCTTGATAGAAAAAAAAAAAAGAGACCTTTTTGCTAAATTTGTTGAAAAATATTCTTAAATGAAGTAAATGCCAGTGCCATTATCTTGACATAATGATATGCGCTCGTCAAACTTATACTAAAAACTAGTTTATTGTTCTTAATGGAAAGGCAACAAGGCAACCGCTTGTTACTCCCGGGGTCTCCTAGCCGCTCAGGCAAATCATATTGTCTAAAAATGCATTTTTCCATGGATAACATGACATCATCGCGTCAAGTGCGTGCTCTTTCAGTCAATTAGTGCGCATATATACAGCCCGGCCCCGGGCCAAACATTTTTTTATTGTAATTTTGAAGAATTCATCTGAATGTGCATGAACTATTTCTGTTCAAAATTGTTAGAAATGTTAAATATTTACTGTCAGTTTACTGTACCGTGCCAACTGTACTACTATATGAGTACGTGTTTTCTATTGTTTCATTGGAAATAAAACAGCAAAGTCCATTTGGCTGTCATCCGTTTTAATTATGAGACACAATTGTTGATGACACAACAGTTGATATTCTAGTTTCAAGCATGTTTCACTCAATGTAGGTCATCAAATCTCAGCAACAAGTTGTAATACCTTACTGAGATCATTTAGGACCAAAACAAGTAAAACAAGTAAAACACTCTAACATAAAATCTGCTTAGTGAGAAGAATGATCTTATCAGACAGAAAATAAGCAAATATCACCCTTATTTGAGATATTCAATCTTACTTAGATTTCAGTTTTGTGAATATGTTAACACTAAACCGTCTATTTTAATTATGTAAAAATACACAATGGACATATTCATGTAAAATAGACAATGGACGTTATACTTTTGTAATGTTTATTTTATGTTTACATTTTCAGCCTTACAAACCTAAATGAAGGAGGAAGTGTAAATAAATAAAACCGAGGAAGGACAATAATTCAAAGGAAGGAACATCAATCCCCAACAAAACTGCTGGAGCTTCGGTTTCTTCATGCTGTTAACTATCTGTCGAGCTGCACACGCTGGAAACGAGTAGCGAGGGCAAATTAATGGATTTATTTACAGTGCAGTGCGAAAGCCGATGTGTTTACTTTGTAATTAAGTAGACGCAGACTTGAAGGAATATAAACTGCGGAGGCACTTTCTGAAACATGTTGGGCTCTTGAAACCGCGGCCCTCTTCATTATGCAGTTGAATTTTTTCAACTCAAAGTTGCGAAACTGTACCAGCACAGCATAAAGTTATGTATGTGCATGTTTCATGTGATACAATTGCGGATCGGCCAGTGGCATCCGTTACCCGCATTGTTAGCTACCTCGAGCTCGCAGTTTTTTGATATTTAGAATGAATAGAAAAAATACCTGTTCTTGTCTCACGTAGGATTTGTGGGTGTCGGGTAAAATTCCAAACCAAAGTTCCGTTTTCCATTCAGCAGACCAATCAAGAAGGCAGATATTAGCAGCAAAGCGGTCTACCTTGGAACCGGTAAGTCGTCACGCGGCAGAGTGACACCAGCCGGAACCTTCCACATCCACGTTGTGTGTTATTGTTATTGTTGAGTAAACACAAAATGTCCGTCAATCTTTCGGACATCATTTATATCCGTTTTCCAGGCTCGAAGTCGACCAATTTGCATGTCTATGGGACGTGGACATGAAGTTGAGGCGCAGAAGCGAGGACCGAGATAACAGCGACAATGACGCCAGCGTGAAGATACTCTTTGTACTGTTGTCAGGCTTATTCTACAAGCTAATTAGATCACAAAAAGCAAAGAAAAACATTGATATTCACGGAAATACAGCTTTGATGGGTACTCCAACGTTTTAATAATTAATTAGCTGCTGCATTCCACAATGTCATACCTCTTGAGACCCCTATCGACAAGCATTAGTCAATCATAATAATAATAATAATAGATTGTATTTGTAAAAGCACTTTAAATTGAGCAAACAACCTCAAAGTGCTACAGTGCATTAAAAAAAATAAAAGATAAAAAGTGGAACAGCCTAATAGCTAGAACTAGCACACATATATCTAAAAAAAAGTTTGTTTTAAAAAAAGAAAGGTTTTTAAGCTTTTTTTAAAAGCATTCACAGTCTGTGGTGCCCTCAGGTGGTCAGGGAGAGCGTTCCACAGACTGGGAGCGGCGGAGCAGAAAGCAACAAATTGCAACAAATCATCGGGTCTAGGCTTAGGGTTGTACAGTATACTGGTAATAATAAAGTACCGCGATACTAATAAATTAAAAAAGGTACTATAATGATGCTGAAAAATACCTGTACTATTTTTAAAAAAAATCCTTGCAAGAGTACTTACAAGCGGAGAAAGTGTGAAGACATAGGAGGCAGAAAGGACACATTTTGGCTTAAAAAAATGGTTAAATGTGAAGCTATAAACACTCCACAAGAGGTGCTTTAATACATAGTTGTGTATCAAACAAACATGTCGGATCAACGTTGTCTTTATTAAAAAGCCAAAACAACAACGACGACGAGCTGGACTGTCCTGTATGCGCTGCCCCGCCAACACGCGTGCACACACACACACGGAAGTCCCTTTGGTGCCCTCACAAGCGATCAGAAATCACAAAGATTCTTAACTTTAACAACCATTCACAGTCTGCGGTGCCCTCAGGTGGTCAGGGAGAGCGTTCCACAGACTGGGAGCGGCGGAGCGGAAATCCCGGTCTCTCCTATTGTTCGGAGCTTTGTCCTCGGAGGTTGGAGGAGGTTAGCCTGTCCAGAGCGGAGGTGTCGTGTGGAGTATTTGAGGTACTAAGTCACCTTGCTCATCTCAATGCTAGCTGCCAATTGAATAACAAAGCTAACACGTGTAGATTATGACATCAGCTTTCGGAATTGTACCAAATCATCGTGTCTAGGCTTAGGGTTGTACGGTATACCGGTAATAATAAAACACTGCGATACTAATTAATTAAAAACGATACTATAATGACTCTGAAAAAATGTACTTTTTACAAGAGTACTTACAAGCGGAGAAAGTGTGAAGACATAGGAGGCAGAAAGGACACATTTTGGCTTAAAAAAATGGTTAAATGTGAAGCTATAAACACTCCACAAGAGGTGCTTTAATACATAGTTGTGTATCAAACAAACATGGCGGATCAACGTTGTCTTTATTAAAAAGCCAAAACAACGACGACGACGAGCTGGACTGTCAATGTGCACACACACACACACACGGAAGTCCCTTTGGTGCCCTCACAAGCGATCAGAAATCACAAAGATTCTTAACTTTAACAACCATTCACAGTCTGTGGTACCCTCAGGTGGTCAGGGAGAGCGTTCCACAGATGGGTGGATCTACACATACATGGACTGTAACCCATACTTGCCAACCCTTCCGGGAGACTCCCGAATTTCAGTGCCCCTCCCGAAAATCTCCCGGGGCAGCCATTCTCCCGAATTTCTCCCGATTTCCACCCGGACAACAATATTGGGGAAGTGCCTTAAAGACACTGCCTTTAAAGTTCTCTCTCACCTGAAACCTTCACCACTTAAAAGCCGCATTCTGTCCAGGCATCCGCTTTTCCTCCATATAAACAGCGTACCGGCCCAGTCCCATAATAATGTACCGTTGGACGGGTTTAACAATGATCTTTACTTGAAGATGTCAACCAATGCTGACACGTTGTATGATCAATTAACTGGTATAAAGAAAACGCAAGGCATACTTGGTCAACAGCCATACAGGTCACACTGAGGGTGGCCGTATAAACAACTTTAACACGGTTGCAAATATGCGCCACACTGTGAACCCACACCAAACAAGAATGACAAACACAATTGGGGAGAACATCCGCACCGTAACACAACTGTGGAGAGGTGGGGCCGGCGAGCGAGCAGCAATGCAGGGCACGCCGGGGCCCGGCCCAAGATGGCGGCAAGGAGGCGTGGACGGCGAGCGAGCGGCGAGGCGGGGCATCCAATCTCCTCTCGCTGAAGAAAAGGGGAGCAGCAGAGAGAGATGAAGAGAAGGCTGGAAGGAGCCAACGAAAAGCTGACGCGGAGCGAGAGAGGAGGAGAGCCCGAGACGACGAGCGAGCGGGCGGAGGAGAGGAGCTGAAAAGCGACCGGGACTGAGGTTTTGTTTGAAAAAAACAAACAAACGTAAAACTGCTCAGAGATGTCGCTATTTGATGGTCCATGGAACCCTCAAGGCGGCTTGAGTCCGTCACAACAACATAAACACAACAGAACAAATACCCAGAATCCCTGGAAGCACTAACTCTTCCGGGACGCTACAATAACATCTACGGCTTTTGGAGCTCAGTGCACAACTGCACACACAACAAGAAGGAGACGAAGCAGAAGAACGAAGAAGAGACGTGGCGACGACGAGGAAGGAGAAGAAATACGCTTGCAAGTTTCAAAATGATTGGAAAAAAGAATTTCATTTCATCCAGAAAAGCTCGAAGGGGAAGAGGTATGCTGCCTGCACCTCAACCCCACCGCCCCAACCCCACCCCCGCTACCACGCCCCGAAAACTAAATATGTTGACACGCATACTTTCCAGACGTGCTAAATAAAGTGCCCGCAGAGCAGTTTCAGCCTTGATAAATCACATTGATTAATTGTATTTCCATCTCCTCCCAGCAGATATAGATCATCTACATCAACAATATGATTCGTCTGAGTGGCTGAACAGGACAGATTTAAAAAAAATAAAAAAAAGTGTCATGATGTTTTGTGTTTTCTGTTTGTTTTGGACTCCTTAACTTCCTGTTTGTGCACCTCCTGAGTTTGTTACCATGGCTACTGATGATTTTCCCCTGCCTCTGGTGTTCAGGACGCTCACCTGTTTGTAATCAAATACATTATTTAAGCCTGCCTTTGCCGGTCACTCGTCCTGGCTTCTTTGTTTGCTTCACGCTACTTAGCTCATGCTAAGTCTAGCTTCAAGTGCTATCGGCACCTTGTTCCGTCGGTTGTTTTCGGTTTTGTACCTCTTCGATTCTTGTTTCAAGATTAAATCATGTTCCTACCTGCAAGTCCTGTCCAGAGTCGTCCGTTTGCATCCCGGGAGAACGAACCTGGCATAAAGATGCGACCCCGACGTAACAAAAAGTTGTTTATTTTTAATCGATTTTAGAATTTTTTTTGATTGATTAAGAATCGTAACAAATAAGAATCGCGATTAATTTGAAAATATATATATAATTTTTTTTCACACCCCTAACTTCAACCATATAAGTTCCCAATTGGTGGGATGACTATAACTATCTTTCTATTGTGCTTACTCAATCCTCACAAGTTTAGTAGAGAACTTTGCCCGAATTGTCAAATTTGCACGTCTTTTAGCACACGCAAACCTTTAGTAGACCAGCCCCTTAGATACATTTGAAACATGTCAAATGATTGGAGTAATACATAAAACACATTTATGACCAGTGTTGGTAATAACGGCGTTATATAGTGACGGCTTCTTTTACCAGCAACGAGTAATTCATTACTTTTAGACAAACCTGCCATCCAAACAATACCCCGTTTGTTGACATGAAGATATGACAGCCATGGAAGCACATTCAATCGCTTTATCAAGCAGAGGCAACACAATCCGGTGAAAAGATTGGACGGACGTGGCGTCAGAGCCAACAAACTGCCGATGCTAACTGCTAAAGCTAACAAACACAGCTGTGTTGAAACGCTACCGGGCAACAGGCCCCGCCTTTTTTCAAAGGCGGGGCCTTATATGAAACTGCGTATGCCAGATATTTGAAGTTGTTTTTATTAAGTAACGTATTAACTACTTTCCTTAGTAATTAATTCATTTTATGAAATAGTAAATCCATTAGTAATCCAACTACTTTTTTGGTAGAGTAATGAAAAACTGTAATTAAATATTTTTTAAATGTAAAATGTTCAGAACACTGTTTATAACACAGTCTATAATTTATTGTCAATCAATCAATCAATGTTTACTTATATAGCCCTAAATCATGAGTGTCTCAAAGGGCTGCACAAGCCACAACGACATCCTCGGCAAGGAAAAACTCAACCCAATGGGATAACAATGAGAAACCTTGGAGGGGACCGCGGACGTTGCATGTTTTTGTTTCTTTTGTGAGGCTCTGCGTTCTCTACTGACATGTCGTACTGCATGTAAACGTTACACATGCAATACCTTCAAATTGTTACACTTTTGATACGTACAGTAACATCTCGGACTTCAATTTTTTCTCGTAGTCAAACAACTCAGAGGTCATCTCAAATTTCAAGAAACAGACGGTCCGAAGTTTTAACAAAATCCAAAATTTTTTCCTGATTAACATTAAATTTGCATTATTTCTTACTGGTAATAGAATTAAATGGCAAATTAATGTTACACAGAGTTCTATGTATTTCACATGTTATTTAATTACACTGTATTGCGTTCATTTAGTGTGTTATTAAGTCGTTTACCCTCACGAGACGCTAACCAAGGTGTTGGGTGGGATTTAGGATGATTCGGTGTGGCCTCTGCAGGCGAGCACGGCCCAGCCGGTGTTTCGGCGCTTCGGAGTGTCTCGCTGTTATCTGGCAGGTGTCGGGCAGCAGGGATCACAACAACCTGCTGGCGGCGCTCTAGGAGCTTCCTGTCTGGAGCCTCGCAAAGGCGAGAGACTGATGGTCAATCGCTGGGTGTCGTCTTGGTGCCGTGGTGTCAAGACGTGGGCGGCATGATGAGAAGATTTGCTCAAGTGCCAA
>NC_084732.1:99244845-99285021 GCF_033978785.1 Entelurus aequoreus | reverse complement strand
GTCTGCTGTCTTCTTGGTTATCAAATGCAAACATGGGAAATATGTATTGTGGAAATAAGACGCTCCGAGTTCAAGGGTGTGTTAATTCAACGGGAGATTTGAGACAGAAACTTTGTCCTTAACAAAAGCCAATACTTTATATGACATGTATCTGATGTTTTAAGTCAATGTAAACAGTACAATTATTACAATTATATATATACTGTATATACTCACACACATGTATATATACACACATATCCATATTTACATGTATATATATCCATCCATTTTTCTACCGCTTATTCCCTTCGGGGTTGCGGGGGGCGCTGGAGCCTATCTCAGCTACAATCGGGCGGAAGGCGGGGTACACCCTGGACAAGTCGCCACCTCATCACAGGGCCAACACAGATAGACAGACAACATTCATACTCACATTCACACACTAGGGCCAATTTAGTGTTGCCAATCAACCTATCCCCTGATGCATGTCTTTGGAGGTGGGAGGAAGCCGGTGTACCATATATATATATATATATATATATATATATATATATATATATATATATATATATATATATATATATATATATATATATATATATATATATATTTGATATATATTTATTACATATATTTATATATATTTATATATATATATATATATATATATATATATTTGATATATATTTATTACATATATTTATATATATTTATATATATATATATATATATATATATATATTTGATATATATTTATTACATATATTTATATATATACATATATTTATATATATATATATATATATATATATATATATATATATATATATATATATATATATATATATATATATATATATATATATATATATATAAATATATGTATATATATATATATATATATATATATATATATATATATATATATTATATATATATATATATATATATATATATATATATATATATATATATATTTGATATATATTTATTAAATATATTTATATATATAAATATATGTGTATATATATATATATATATATATATATATATATATATATAGTCTTATATATATATATATATATATATATATATATATATATATATATATATATATATATATATATATATATATATATATATATACACATATATTTATATATATATATAAATATATTTAATAAATATATATCAAATATATATATATATATATATATATATATATATATATATATATATATATATATATATATATATATATATATATATATATATATAGGGCGCATTAAAGGAGTCATGTTATATATATATATATATATATGTATATAATATGATATGACTCCTTTAATGCGCCCTATACATATATATATACTGTATATATAATATATATATATATATAATATTACTCCTTTAATGCGGTGCGCCTCATATATGGAAAAAGATAAAAAATAGACCATTTATCGGCATTGCGCCTTATAATCCGATGCGCCCTATGGTCCGGAAAATACGGTAATCTCGCTGACTCGGTCAAACGTGAATGCAGAGTATGAACACACGTGTTGAAACGGCTCCCCGGGTTATCGTTCGTGGCAAACACGACTCGCCGGTTAATAATATCAAGCTGGTTTTAATGTTAGCCGCACTTTAAATGAAGCGAAGCCGACAAGCCAGCTGCTTTCTTTGTTATGAAAATGTGTGTTCTAATGAGATCGGGCAGGTATTCATGGCGTCCATATGCACCGGCCATGCCCATGGGCAGGACTCCATTGGTGTATTTAGCAAGTGAGGGTGGGTGAGGGGGGGGGGGTGTTGAGATTCCAACACCATCTGTGCAGGAGCATCTTAATTCAGCAGAGGATGACGGAGAATTCCATTCACCTTGTGGGTAAACTTTGGAAGCTCAGATTTATTAGCGTCACTTAACTCCACGCTGAAACACGACTCTTTGGGATTAATGGCTATTTATCACTCTTCTTGTTTGTTTGTGAGCAGAATATAAAGTACTGTCAATAAAAATATCGGGTATTTTTATGTTTTGTATTAGCTATTAAGGCTCGGTACACACGTGAGACCAAAATGTTTCAAGTTCCTGAACCATACATGTCCAAAACATGGTTACATGTTCAGTTTTCTCCTCCAAACATATTGCTGGGTATTGTGGCCCAACAGCTCCATTTTTGTTTCACCTGACATCACATGGACAAAGATAAGACCTTCTGGAGGAAAGTTCTGTGGTCAGATGAAACAAAAATGGAGCTGTTTGGCCACAATACCCAGCAATATGTTTGGAGGAGAAAAGGTGAGGCCTTTAATCCCGAGAACACCATACCTACCGTCCAGCATGGTGGTGGTAGTGTTATGCTCTGGGCCTGTTTTGCTGCCAATGGAACTGGTGCTTTACAGAGAGTAAATGGGACAATGAAAAAAAGGAGGATTACCTCCAAATTCTTTAGGACAACCTCAAATCATCAGCCCGGTGTCACGGCGGGGTCGCATCTTTATGCGGGGTCGTTCTCCCAGGAAGGCAGACGGGCTACTCCGGACAATGCGTGCAAGTAAAAACATGATTTATTCCTCAAAAATCAAAGAAGCACCAAAAACAGAAAAAACAAGACGAAGGAAAAAGTGCAGATCGCACTGGATGCTAGTGCTAACACTTAGCATGGACTAGAGACAGGAATAATCACGTAGCAGTTGCGTGTAGCAAACACTTAGCATAAACTATGGACATGGAACACTCAGGGAACTGTGGCATGAAACTAGCAAAACTTACGTGACGAGAGCATGAAGCAAACAATGACGCCAGGCCGACTGACTGGCAAAGGCAGGCTTAAATAGTGCCTCTGATTAGACACAGGTGAGCGTCCCGAACACCAGAGGCAGGTGAAAACAATAAGCAGCCGTGGCAACCTAAACCAAACTCAGAGGTGTCACAAACAGGAACTAGAAGAGTCCAAGTCTAACAGAAAATAACAAAAACACGATCCGGACCGCGGATCATGACACCCGGAGGTTGGGTCTTGGGCGCAGTTGGGTGTTCCAACTGGTTAATGACCCTAAACACACGTCAAAAGTGGTAAAGGAATGGCTAAATCAGGCCTAGAATGAAGGTTTTAGAATGGCCTTCCCAAAGTCCTGACTCAAACGTGTGGACAATGCTGAAGAAACAAATCCATGTCAGAAAACCAACACATTTGTCACGATCCGTGGTCCGGATCATGTTTTGTTATGTTCTGTTAGTTTTGGACTCCATGCGTTCCTGTTTTTGTGCACCCTTGTTTGTTTTAGTTACCATGGTTACTTATGATTTCCACCTGTCTCTGATTAGTGTTCGCCCGCCCACCTGCTGCTTCCCGAGCACTAATCAGAGGCATTATTTAAGCTTGCCTCTGCCAGTCAGTCGGCCTGGCGTCATTGTTTCCTTCATGCAACCTGCTACGTAAGTCTTGTTTGTTTCATGCCACAGTTACCCGAGTGTTGCTTGTCCCTAGTCCATGCTAAGAAGTAGCATTAGTTTCAAGTGCGATCAGCACGTTGTTCCGTTTTTTCGTACTACTTTGATATTTTGAGGAATAAACCATGTTCCTACCTGCACGCCTTGTCCGGAGTGGTCCGTCTGCATCCCGGGAGAACAAACCCCGCAGTAAGCTGCGAAAAACCCCGTCGTGACAACATTTAGCTGAACTGCACAATTTTGTCAAGAGGAGTGGTCAAAAATTCAAGCAGAAGCTTGTGGATGGCTACCAAAAGCACCTTATTGCAGTGAAATTTGCCAAGGAAACGGGAAGTATTCGGACACATTGTATCCAATACAAAAAGCTCGGTTTTCATCGCAAAATTCCACAGTATTCTGGACATCTGTGTTGGTGAATCTTTTGCAATTTGTTTAATGAACAATGAAGACTGCAAAGAAGAAAGCTGTAGGTGGGATCGGTGTATTAGCGGCTGGCTGCAGCAACACAACCAGGAGGACTTTGAGGTGGATAGCAGACGCGCTATCCGACGCTAGCCACCGACCGCATCGATGATCGGGTGTATTCCGTCGTCGCTCCGTCGAACGCAGGTGAGCACGGGTGTTGATGAGCAGATGAGGGCTGGCTGGCGTAGGTGGATAGCTAATGTTTTTAGCATAGCTCTGTGAGGTCCCGTTGCTAAGTTAGCTTCAATGGCGTCGTTAGCAACAGCATTGTTAAGCTTCGCCAGGCTGGAAAGCATTAACCGTGTAGTTACATGTCCATGGTTTAATAGTATTGTTGATCTTAGTCTATCCTTCCAGTCAGGGGTTTATTTATTTTGTTTCCTGTCTCATAGGGGGCGCAGTTTGCTGCGGTTCGTTCTCTCAACGCAACAATGGACGGCTCCGGACGACAGCGCGAAGGTAGGCTTTGGTTTATTAAACGTAAATAATCCAAACTACCAAAATGCAGGCAAAACAACAAAAAAACTCATGAAACTAATTTCTTAGCATGGACTAGGACATGGCATAGTCAAAAACTTACTTAGTCTAAGGTGTGACGCAAAAACAATGACTCCACCCCGAGTGACCGGAAAAGGCAGAACTAAATAGAGTCTCTGATGAGTAACAGGTGCGCGTGCAGGGCAGGTGAAAATCAAGTAACCATGGTGACCAAACAAACTCACAGGTGCACAAGCAATAACACAAGAAGTCCAAAACTAACAGAAAACACAAAAACATGATCCGGACCACGGATCAAGACATTTCCATCTGCAGTTAAGCCCAATGCTATCACGTTAGCTCCGTAGCTAAAGAGCTTCGCCGATGTATTGTCGTGGAGATAAAAGTCACCGTGAATGTCCATTTCGCGTTCTCGACTCTCATTTTCAAGAGGATATAGTATCCCAGGTGGTTTGAAATACAAATCCGTGATCCACAATAGAAAAAGGTGTCACACCGTGGTGAGGGATGTCTTGTCTTGGTTTTTTCTGTCTTGTGATTTGCATATTTTACTTTGAAAAGTAACTCTCCTCTCGTTTCAGGTCACTTGCCCTTCCTTCTGTGTCATCAGTCTGACGTCATCCCTGTTCCCTGATTGTTTCCACCTGTTCCCTATTACCCTCATGTGTCTGATAAGCCCACTCCTCCGTTTGTTCTGTGCCAGATTGTTTTGTTCATTCGTACTTTCCAGCGTCTACGTCCATGTCCATGCCGTGCCTTGTATCCAGTCTATGTCCCATGTTCTTGAATCCCTTCCTGGCTATTTTGAGTTTTCCTTTTTCCTCCTCAGCAGAGTGATTTTTTTGTTATTGACTTTATTCAGCCGAAGTGGTAAGTTATTAGTTAAATGACTCAATTTTTGAGTGATTATTTTTGTTAAACTTTATTAATTAAGATAGTGTAGAATTTTTCATAGCTGTTGTTTATTCCTCCCGTTGGAGCGTTTTTTGTTTATACATTTTATAGCATTTACTGCGCCAATTATTAGTTTGTCTTTGGTTTTGTGTTTTCCTCCGTTCGGAGCGATTTTCAGTCGTTCCTATTTTTTGGAACCTTTTTTTATCGATTAGTTTTTTGGTTAATTATAGTATTGTATTCCTTGACTTTGGAGGTGAAAGGAAGCTGCCAAAATAAAAGCCTGTCAAGTTCCCTACTCTGCATCTGAGTCCAATCCTTTTACCAAGCCTTGACAAAAGGAGAAAGTGTGGAATCCAATGAGTCAGCTCGTACCTAAGTTACGGTCAGAGCGAAAAAAGATACGTCCTGCACTGCACTCTAGTCCTTCACTCTCACGTTCCTCATCCACGAATCTTTCATCCTGGTTCAAATTAATGGGGTAATCGTCGCTTTCTCGGTCCGAATCGCTCTCGCTGCTGGTGTAAACAATGGGGAAATGTGAGGAGCCTTTCAACCTGCGACGTCACGCTACTTCCGGTACAGGCAAGGCTTTTTTTTTATCAGCGACCAAAAGTCGCGAACTTTATCGTCGATGTTCTCTACTAAATCCTTTCAGCAAAAATATGGCAATATCGCGAAATGATCAAGTATGACACATAGAATGGATCTGCTATCCCCGTTTGAATAAAAAAAAATCATTTTAGTAGGCCTTTAACATTGCTCTATGTCAGGGGTCACCAACGCGGTGCCCGCGGGCACCAGGTAGCCCGTAAGGACCAGATGAGTAGCCCACTGGCCTGTTCTAAAAATAGCTCAAATACCAGCACTTACCAGTGAGCTGCCTCTATTTTTTAAATTTTATTTATTTACTAGCAAGCTGGTCTCGCTTTGCTCGGCATTTTTAATTCTAAGAGAGACAAAACTCAAATAGAATTTGAAAATCCAAGAAAATATTTTAAAGTCTTGGTCTTCACTTGTTTAAATAAATTCATAACTTTCAGAAAGACAATTTTAGAGAAAAAATACAACCGGAAAAATGATTTTAGGATTTTTAAACACATATACCTTTTTACCTTTTAAATTATTTCCTCTTCTTTCCTGACAATTTAAATCAATGTTCAAGTAAATTTATTTGTTTTATTGTAAAGAATAATAAATACATTTTAATTTAATTCTTCATTTTAGCTTCTGTTTTTTCGACGAAGAATATTTGTGAAATATTTCTTCAAACTTATTATGATTCAAATTCAATCTAGAAAATCTGTAGAATCAAATTTAAATCTTATTTCAAAGTCTTTTGAATTTATTTTAAAATTTTTGTTCTGGAAAATATAGAAGAAATAATGATTTGTCTTTGTTAGAAATATAGCTTGGTCCAATTTGTTATATATTCTAACAAAGTGCAGATTGGGTTTTAACCTATTTAAAACATGTCATCAAAATTCTAAAATTAATATTAATCAGGAAAAATTACTAATGATGTTCCATAAATTCTTTTTTAATTTTTTTCAAAAAGATTCGAATTAGCTAGTTTTTCTCTTCTTTTTTTCGGTTAAATTTTGAATTTTAAAGAGTCGAAATTGAAGATAAACTATGTTTCAAAATTTAATTGTCATTTTTTTTCGTGTTTTCGCCTCTTTTAAACCGTTCAATTAAGTGTAAATATCATTAATTATTAATAATAACATAGAGTTAAAGGTAAATTGAACAAATTGGCTATTTCTGGCAATTTATTTAAGTGTGTATCAAACTGGTAGCCCTTCGCATTAATCAGTACCCAAGAAGTAGCTCTTGCTTTCAAAAAGGTTGGTGACCCCTGCTCTATGTATACTTTTGACCCAGCACATTTTCAGTAATAAATTCATAAAAGAACCAAACTTCTTGAATGTTTTTTGTGACCGACAATTATGTGCTCCGATCACTCTATCACAAAAAAATAAGAGTTGTAGAAATGATTGGAAACTCCAGACGGCCATGACTTTATGTCCTTTACAAGTGGATGTAAAATGTTGACCACAACTGTAAGTCCAACATTGGTACCGGAAGAATTCATCCGACGCTGACAAAATTGGCGCAGTTGGTTTTAAAACATGTCGTCCGCCGGTGTTTACAATCCTAGCATGAACCTTAATAACATAAACCAGGAACAGTCACTGTTCAAACACACTCAAACATGTAAAGTACGACTCTGATTCCAGGGTAACAAAAAAAGATTGACGGTAATAGGCTTTCTGACGCCACACCGAGACATTTTTAACGACAGGCAAATCCCTTACCTATGCCAGTAAAACATGTAAAAGCCATCATTTCCCCCGGTTTGGTATTACAACTGTCTCAGCGCTAATTCCCAGACATCTCATTCCGAGTCTTACCTTTGTAATATTCCTAATGAGCCTCTAAGCTCGGAGATCCCTCGTTCAGCCGTGTTCCACCTTCCCTTTGATCCTGGCGATCCGTTTCCCAGCATCCTCTGGGGGGGGTCCACGCCCGGTGCTACCTGACTGTGGAGGGCTAATGCTAGGAAAAGTCAGTCTCTACCAAACTCCACCCAGGAAAAATGTCAAGAGGAGACTTCAGTTGCATGTGGAAGCTTCAACAGACAAATTATTGACTTTATTCTCCATATTTTAGCTTAATCTTACCTAGATTACATTTAAGGGGGTCATATTGTGATTTTTTTTTTGTACATTTTGTTAGAATAATCATATTATCACACAACTTTAGTATGCTTAAAGTATGTTGCTATAAATATTAGCTATAGTGCTCATGTCAGACTTTTGTATCTGTGCAAGGACGAAACTTCTTGTCTGAGGAGTTAACTCAGCCGCAGATGTTATCTTTGTTTTAGCCCGCTAACAGCCAAGGATGTCAAGGACCTGAACGAAGATAAGACGACAACACGCAGACGAAGCAGAGACAACGAGGACCTCAACGCAGATAGGAAGACAGCACGCAGACGAAGCAGAGACTAGGCGAAATCACAAGGCCCCCAGCACATTCCGTCACGTATTGTGCGTACATGATATATGTGACCACTCCTTTTAGAGGAGGCGTCAGTGATGTTGACTGTGGAACTCCTGAATAAATAGAGGGACGCGGGAGCTGTACCTTAGAGCGTAGGGCGAGACTGTGACTAAGTGTGCAGCTCCATGCGTTCTCCCCATGAGCTAAATTGAACTCTGTCCCTGCATGATTCCTTGCTTCTTGTCTGATTAATAGATGTCATCAGTGTTTGAACCTGACACATTTAGAACACTTCTTGTGGTCTACATACCATGTCAAACTGTAACATAGATTATATTTTACAAACCGTTTTTTAATCTGCTTTCTGACCGTGTTTTCAGGATGTGGCGTTTTGTGAGCCGTCTTTATTACGTGGTTTCCCTTTTCGACCGTGTCATCTCTCCGCCATATTTGCTGTAGTTTTTAGCATTTCCATAGCGAGTCTACTTACGAATAAAAGTTTTAACTACCGTATTTCCTTGAATAGCCGCCGGGGCGCTAATTAATTTAAAACCTCTTCTCACTCCTGCGTTTACCAAAAGCATGCGGGATTGGCAAGCATGCGCTAATTATTTTAAAACCTCTTCTCACTCCGGCGCTTACCTTATCATAAAAATCACAATTAATAAAAAAAACCTTATTATGGTCTTACCTTTAGGTATAAATGAGTCCATGCGCAGCTCCTATAGAAGTCTTCCTTATCTTTCTTCAGTTTTAAAAGTCTCTCTGTCTCGATGGAGATCTTCCTTTAAGTATTACCTCCTGCTTCGATTGAAAGTCCAGTTTAGAAAACTGTTTTATTTTAGATATGTAATCCTCCATGGTAAAAGTGCAAGCAAACAATGGCTGCTCACTCTTGCTGCTTGTTGTCTTCTTCTGCAGCACCGGTCTTCTGTAGTACCAGCAGTCGCAAGAAGGATCACTAGCGCCCTCTACCACCAGGAGGCGGAAGTCATGTAATGACTCATATTTGACCCGGCGGAAGTGCCAAGCATGCGCTAATTATTTTGCGAAACGAGTTTGACCCGGCTGTAATTCTAGGCAGGCGAATACTATGTTCCCGGCGGCAATTCAAGGAAATACGGTATATGCTATTTTGTGTCAGTTTGGAGAAGGTATGAAGGATTGCTTTACAATATCCCCGTAACTCCTTCACGATCGGATTTCACCTTCACTTATGCAGATCGGAAATACACAACTATTAGTTATTAGTTTTACCCTACTATCCTGTACTAACTTTTACTCTGCCTTTTTTTTTTTTGTTCATGTGATTTGTTCTTTCTTTCTTCTTTTTCCTGTTGAGTACGTTGTCATGTTTGTCATAATTCGATCTGTTTTGTGTTAGTACCTTTGTTTATTTTAATATAAATGCTTGTGCCATTTTTCCTGTATTTTACACTGCAAAAAAAATCTACCTTTGGGTACAAATAAAGTCACTTGGCTAGTGGTTACCGATAGGTAAGCAAAACTCCATAATAGTGCCCCTTCAAGACTCTCGTTGAATAAAAGCACGCAAATTGCGGACAACTTACTTTTTACTTAGCAAATGCGCATGCTGTGATACGCTCGCATCTAAACATTCCCAGCATTGGAGTTGGAAGCAGATCTGGACAAACGTACACAATATGTATGTGCTAATGTTAAAATGCTAACATTTTTTGCGAGCGTTTTAGCTCATTTTTTTGGTAGAAACCTATAAATCATGACATTTTTGTTTACTTAGCGCCATCTTGCAAGTACGCTAACTGTTCCCATGTTAGCATGATGATGTTTTATGCTGGCTTTTTAGCAAATATATGTGTAAGTAAACCTAACAATATTAGATTTTGATTCTAACATGTTTTTTTGCTATCCTGCTAGCATTAACACGATAGCATGCTAATAATATTGTTAGAATAATTATGTGTAAGTCATCACAAAAGTTTCCGTTTTCGGAAACTTCCGGCGAGGCGTTTTTTGTTGCACCAAGCCAAAGGCTTGTAAAATTCCATTATGTACGATGGGAGGAGACGGGAGGGGTTATCTATTGTGATCCAAGACTTGCCCAAGCTCGATCCAGGACTAGCCCAAGCCCGAGGCATCTTTTTCTTTTGTGTTAATGTGACCGAAAACAATGGCTGTTTAAATACCCCGCATTCCTTTAGAAACAGCTGTTGTTATGTAAACAGGGAAAGTCCAAATAAAAAGAGGTGGCGTGCAATCTTTCGCCAGAGCGTGCTGGAGACTGCGCAAGAGTACAGCCCAGATGTTTCTCCTCAAATTGAGCCAAATGTAATTCTGTCTCTGTTTAATTCCTTGCTTCTTGTCTCGTTTGACAAATATCATGCTAATATTTTAATATTTTTTAAGTATACAATAGCATTTTAGCTATTCATGTTTCAATGCAAATGTTTGCATGTAAGAACAGAATAAACCTGCCTTTGCACTTACTCTGGTACTTTTCGCATGCTAGCTGTTAGCATGCTATCCCAAAAGGCCCCATAGGTTGACAACGCAGACAGGAGAGCCCTTTCAACATTTTTGTGGCAATTTTCTAGGTTGTTATGACGTTTTAAATCCCTCTGACTACACCAAATGGCGAGTTGCAGACGGATATTAATTAGCAAATGCGCATGCTGTGATACGCTCGCATCTAAACATTCCCAGCATTGGAGTTGGAAGCAGATCTGGACAAACGTACACAATATGTATGTGCTAATGTTAAAATGCTAAAACATTTATTCGAGCGTTTTAGCTCATTTTTTTGGTAGAAACCTATAAATCATGGATTTTTTGTTTACTTAGCGCCATCTTGCGAGTACGCTAACTGTTCCCATGTTAGCATGATGATGTTTTATGCTAGCTTTTTAGCAAATATATGTGTAAGTAAACCTAACAATATTAGATTTTGATTCTAACATGTTTTTTTGCTATCCTGCTAGCATTAACACGATAGCATGCTAATAATATTGTTAGAATAATTACGTGTAAGTCATCACAAAAGTTTCAGTTTTCGGAAACTTCCGGCGAGGCGGTTTTTGTTGCACCAAGCCAAAGGCTTGTAAAATTCCATTGTGTACGATGGGAGAAGACGGGAGGGGTTATCTATTGTGATCCAAGACTTGCCCAAGCTCGATCCAGGACTAGCCCAAGCCCGAGGCATCTTTTTCTTTTGTGTTAATGTGACCGAAAACAATGGCTGTTTAAATACCCCGCATTCCTTTAGAAACAGCTGTTGTTATGTAAACAGGGAAAGTCCAAATAAAAAGAGGTGGCGTGCAATCTTCCGCCAGAGCGTGCTGGAGACTGCGCAAGAGTACAGCCCAGACGTTTCTCCTCAAATCGAGCCAAATTTAATTCTGTCTCTGTTTAATTCCTTGCTTCTTGTCTCGTTTGACAAATATCATGCTAATATTTGTATTTTTTTTAAGTATACAATAGCATTTTAGCTATTCATGTTTCAATGCAAATGTTTGCATGTAAGAACAGAATAAACCTGCCTTTGCACTTACTCTGGTACTTTTTGCATGCTAGCTGTTAGCATGCTATCCCAAAAGGCCCCATAGGTTGACAACGCAGACAGGAGAACCCATTCAACATTTTTGTGGCAATTTTCTAGGTTTTTATGACGTTTTAAATCCCTCTGACTACACCAAATGGCGAGTTGCAGACGGATATTAATTAGCAAATGCGCATGCTGTGATACGCTCGCATCTAAACATTCCCAGCATTGGAGTTGGAAGCAGATCTGGACAAACGTACACAATATGTATGTGCTAATGTTAAAATGCTAACATTTTTTGCGAGCGTTTTAGCTCATTTTTTTGGTAGAAACCTATAAATCATGGATTTTTTGTTTACTTAGCGCCATCTTGCAAGTACGCTAACTGTTCCCATGTTAGCATGATGATTTTGTATGCTAGCTTTTTAGCAAATATATGTGTAAGTAAACCTAACAATATTAGATTTTGATTCTAACATGTTTTTGCTAGCCTGCTAGTATTAACATGATAGCATGCTAATAATATTGTTAGAATACTTATGTGTAAGTCATCACAAAAGTTTCAGTTTTCGGAAACTTCCGGCGAGGCTATCTTTGTTGCACCAAGCCAAAGGCTTGTAAAATTCCATTGTGTACGATGGGAGGAGACGGGAGGGGTTATCTATTGTGATCCAAGACTTGCCCAAGCTCGATCCAGGACTAGCCCAAGCCCGAGGCATCTTTTTCTTTTGTGTTAATGTTTAAATACCCCACAATCCTTTAGAAACAGCTGTTGTTATGTAAACAGGGAAAGTCCAAATAAAAAGAGGTGGCGTGCAATCTTTCGCCAGAGCGTGCTGGAGACTGCGCAAGAGTACAGCCCAGACGTTTCTCCTCAAATCGAGCCAAATTTAATTCTGTCTCTGTTTAATTCCTTGCTTCTTGTCTCGTTTGACAAATATCATGCTAATATTTGTATATTTTTTAAGTATACATTAGCATTTTAGCTATTCATGTTTCAATGCAAATGTTTGCATGTAAGAACAGAATAAACCTGCCTTTGCACTTACTCTGGTGCTTTTCGCATGCTAGCTGTTAGCATGCTATCCCAAAAGGCCCCATAGGTTGACAACGCAGACAGGAGAGCCCATTCAACATTTTTGTGGCAATTTTCTTGGTTTTTATGACGTTTGAAATCCCTCTGACTACACCAAATGGCGGGTTGCAGACGGATATTAATTAGCAAATGCGCATGCTGTGATACGCTCGCATCTAAACATTCCCAGCGTTGGAGTTGGAAGCAGATCTGGACAAACGTACACAATATGTATGTGCTAATGTTAAAATGCTAAAACATTTATTTGAGCGTTTTAGCTCATTTTCTTGGTAGAAACCTATAAATCATGGATTTTTTGTTTACTTAGCGCCATCTTGCAAGTACGCTAACTGTTCCCATGTTAGCATGATGATTTTTTATGCTAGCTTTGTAGCAAATATATGTGTAAGTAAACCTAACAATATTAGACTTTGATTCCAACATGTTTTTTTGCTATCCTGCTAGCATGAACACGATAGCATGCTAATAATATTGTTAGAATAATTACGTGTAAGTCATCACAAAAGTTTCAGTTTTCGGAAACTTCTGGCGAGGCGGTTTTTGTTGCACCAAGCCAAAGGCTTGTAAAATTCCATTATGTACGATGGGAGGAGACGGGAGGGGTTATCTATTGTGATCCAAGACTTGCCCAAGCTCGATCCAGGACTAGCCCAAGCCCGAGGCATCTTTTTCTTTTGTGTTAATGTGACCGAAAACAATGGCTGTTTAAATACCCCGCATTCCTTTAGAAACAGCTGTTGTTATGTAAACAGGGAAAGTCCAAATAAAAAGAGGTGGCGTACAATCTTTCGCCAGAGCGTGCTGGAGACTGTGCAAGAGTACAGCCCAGACGTTTCTCCTCAAATTGAGCCAAATTTAATTTTGTCTTCGTCTAATTCCTTGCTTCTTGTCTCGTTTGACAAATATCATGCTAATATTTTTATATTTTTTAAGTATACAATAGCATTTTAGCTATTCATGTTTCAATGCAAATGTTTGCATGTAAGAACAGAATAAACCTGCCTTTGCACTTACTCTGGTACTTTTGGCATGCTAGCTGTTAGCATGCTATCCCAAAAGGCCCCATAGGTTGACAACGCAGACAGGAGAGCCCATTCAACATTTTTGTGGCAATTTTCTAGGTTTTTATGACGTTTTAAATCCGTCTGACTACACCAAATGGCGAGTTGCAGACGGATATTAATTAGCAAATGCGCATGCTGTGATACGCTCGCATCTAAACATTCCCAGCGTAGGAGTTGGAAGCAGATCTGGACTAGCATTGCCTGTGAAATCTTTTTCAAAGACCAAAAACCAGGACAGCTGCAAACGGACTACAAACGGGATTTTTTTCTGCTGAACTCCGAGAGAATCGTAAACAAACAAACCGCATGTCCCAAATTAGCCTCTGCAGTGCCTGCGATGTCGGACTGGTGCTGCTTCTCCCGCCTTTTTTCCCCCCGATTGTGTGACTCTCAGCAAAGATGCCTTTGAATTAAAACCCTGCATCACGCACGCAATTATTTCCGTCCATACCGGACTGTTTTGCCGCGTAAACAATATTCAAGCGCGTGACGCCGTCCCCATTTGTCACCTGGCAGAACTGTTCACATCCAAATGAGCCAAACAGACCAAAGTGGCCGCCCCTTATTGTCGCACCCGCAGCGAGTAGGACAGCCAGTGGATATGCGGAAGGAAGGGAGAGGAAAAAAAAGAAGCTGATTTAGTCTGCAGTGAATGTGCGCTCATGTGCAGCGCGGGGCTATCTCCTCCCTTCCACAATCGCTAACAAACTCTCCCTGCCAGGCCTTACCTCAGGCGGCCCTCTGTAATTATTCCCCCAACGCCACGAGCCGGTGAGACGGGTGTCTGTTGCAACACTGTGTGCCGAGCTAGGGAAAACAACAACTGCGAGGCCATTATTTGTCAATCAAACCCGGGGCCAGAAACAAAATGCAGTCTGCTGTGACCCCGAGTTGTTCTTAGCATCATTGAAAACTGTCAGGCCAAAGAACATTTATATTGATTTCCGTATTTGCTGATTTATTTTTTATCATCCTTGTGTTCCCCCCCGGATCGCTTTACGGCAAAAGCACATTTTGGAAAGCAAAGTCATTCTCCGCGACTACGGCAAAGGAATACACATATTTAATTGTGATTAATCGCATTTTCTTCATAGTTGACTCACAATTAATTGCAGATAGATATCATTTTTCATTAGAGATGTCCGATAATGGCTTTTTAATATTCCGATATTGTCCAACTCTTAATTACCGATTCCGATATCAACCGATACCGATATATACAGTCGTGGAATTAACACATTATTATGCCTAGTTTTGTTTTGATGCCTACTGAAATGAAATGTTCTTATTTAAACGGGGATAGCAGATCCGTTCTATGTGTCATACTTGATCATTTCGTGATATTGCCATATTTTTGCTGAAAGGATTTAGTAGAGAACAGGGGTCACCAACCTTTTTGAAAGCAAGAGCTACTTCTTGGGTACTGATTAATGCGAAGGGCTACCAGTTTGATACACACTTAAATACATTGCCAGAAATAGCCAATTTGCTCAATTTACCTTTAACTCTATGTTATTATTAATAATTAATGATATTTACACTTAATTGAAACGGTTTAAAAGAGGAGAAAACACGAAAAAAATGACAATTAAATTTTGAAACATAGTTTATCTTCAATTTCGACTCTTTAAAATTTAAAATTCAACCGAAAAAAAGAAGAGAAAAACTAGCTAATTCGAATCTTTTTGAAAAAATGTAAAAAAGAATTTATGGAACATCATTAGTAATTTTTCCTGATTAAGATTCATTTTAGAATTTTGATGACATGTTTTAAATAGGTTAAAATCCAATCTGCACTTTGTTAGAATATATAACAAATTGGACCAAGCTATATTTCTAACAAAGACAAATCATTATTTCTTCTAGATTTTACAGAACAAAAAATTTAAAATAAATTTAAAAGACTTTGAAATAAGATTTAAATTTGATTCTACAGATTTTCTAGATTTGCCAGAATAATTTTTTTGAATTTTAATCATAATAAGTTTGAAGAAATATTTCACAAATATTCTTCGTCGAAAAAACAGAAGCTAAAATGAAGAATTAAATTAAAATGTATTTATTATTCTTTACAATAAAAAAAAATAATTTACTTGAACATTGATTTAAATTGTCAGGAAAGAAGAGGAAGGAATTTAAAAGGTAAAAAGGCATAAGTGTTTAAAAATCCTAAAATCATTTTTAAGGTTGTATTTTTTCTCTAAAATTGTCTTTCTGAAAGTTATAAGAAGCAAAGTAAAAAAAATAATGAATTTATTCAAACAAGTGAAGACCAAGTCTTTAAAATATTTTCTTGGATTTTCAAATTCTATTTGAGTTTTGTCTCTCTTAGAATTAAAAATGTCGAGCAAAGCGAGACCAGCTTGCTAGTAAAAAAATACAATTTAAAAAATAGAGGCAGCTCACTGGTAAGTGCTGCTATTTAAGCTATTTTTAGAACAGGCCAGCGGGCTACTCATCTGGTCCTTACGGGCTACCTGGTGCCCGCGGGCATCGCATTGGTGACCCCTGGTACAGAACAACAACGATAAAGTTCGCAACTTTTGGTGGCTGATAAAAAAAAGCCTTGCCCCTACCGGAAATAGCGTGACGTAGTCGGTTGTTCGCTTCCTCATATTTTCCTATTGTTTTCAATGCAGCTAGAGCGTTTCAGACCGAGACAGCGACAATAACCCCATTAATTTGAGCGAGGATAACAGATTCGTGGATGAGGAACGTTAGAGTGACGGACTAGAATGCAGTGCAAACATATCTTTTTTCGCTCTGACCGTAACTTAGGTACAAGCTGGCTCATTGGATTCCACACTCTCTCCTTTTTCTATTGTGGATCACGGATTTGTATTTTAAACCACCTCGGATAAATAAATAATAATAATAAATTGCAAAAGATTCACCAACACAGATGTCCAGAATACTGTGGAATTATGAAATGAAAACAGAGCTTTTTTGTATTGGATTCAATGTGTCCGTAATACTTCCGTATCAACCGTTAACGTCACGCGCATACGTCATTATACGTAGACATTTTCAACGGAAGTTTAGCAGGAAATTTAAAATGTCACTTTATAAGTTAACCCGGCCGTATTGGCATGTGTTGCAATGTTAAGATTTCATCATTGATATATAAACTATCAGACTGCGTGGTCGGTAGTAGTGGCTTTCAGTAGGCCTTTAAACTAGGGGTGTCCAAAGTGCGACCCAGGGGCCATTTGTGGCCCGCAGCTAATTGTTTACCAGCCCGCCACACATTCTGGAAATGATATTGCAAAAAATTTTTAAATAATTTAAAAAAGTGGAATGAGGTGAAATATCACGAGAGAAAGTTGCAATGTTGATACAAAGCTGCCATGCAGGCTGTTTTTTTTTTTTTGTCTTTATTTTTTTTATTAGCTACTGCTCCCCCCAATTTTTTTTTTTTTCAAAAATGAATGCTAAAATGAATTATTGGCCTATTCAAGGCTCCAATTACTTAAAATATTTCACTTTAAAATGTTTCTGTGGAAAATATTGCATATGTGGTTGCGGTATAAAAACAACGTTTTCTTTGACAAAAGAGCATAAAACAACCAAAATAATAGTTCAAACGTAAAATGGACAGATACTGTATATCTGAGGTTGATCTCGTAACTTAAGTGTTGAAAGTAAAACAAATAATAATAAAAATGTATCACTTTATGAGTGGGGGACCTTTTAGATCCCAAATATATTTAGTGGGATTTTATTTATCTTTTCACTGTGACTGGTGACTCAGAAATAACAATACATTTAAATCAATGGTGTCCTGCATTATTGATCTTTTGAGGAATCCAATTACTTCACATCAAACATTGCTTTCTGAATGTGTTGGGCTGTGGGAGAAATACTGCATATTTCAGTTTTATTATAAAAAAAGAAAGTTTTCTTTAACAGAAATGGCATATTTTTTTTTACTTTATATCAACCTGAAGTTGATATACTGAAGAGATTTACAGTAAGCGTTAAATAATTAAAAATAATAATACTTTGACTTGTTTTTAACATTTTAATGACTTAGACCAGGGGTCACCAACGCGGTGCCCGCGGGCACCAGGTAGCCCGTAAGGACCAGATGAGTAGCCCGCTGGCCTGTTCTAAAAATAGCTCAAATAGCAGCACTTACCAGTGAGCTGCCTCTATTTTTTAAATTGTATTTATTTACTAGCAAGCTGGTCTCGCTTTGCCCGACATTTTTAATTCTAAGAGAGACAAAACTCAAATAGAATTTGAAAATCTAAGAAAATATTTTATAGACTTGGTCTTCACTTGTTTAAATAAATTCATTATTTTTTTTACTTTGCTTTATAACTTTCAGAAAGACAATTTTAGAGAAAAAATAAAACCTTAAAAATGATTTTAGGATTTTTAAACACATATACTTTTTTACCTTTTAAATTCCTTCCTCTTCTTTTCTGACAATTTAAATCAATGTTCAAGTAAATTTATTGTTTTTATTGTAAAGAATAATAAATACATTTTAATTTAATTAATCATTTTAGCTTCTGTTTTTGCGACGAAGAATATTTGTGAAATATTTCTTCAAACTTATTATGATTAAAATTCAAAAACATTATTCTGGCAAATCTAGAAAATCTGTAGAATCAAATTTAAATCTTGTTTCAAAGTCTTTTGAATTTCTTTTAAAATTTTTGTTCTGGAAAATCTAGAAGAAATAATGATTTGTCTTTGTTAGAAATATAGCTTGGTCCAATTTGTTATATATTCTAACAAAGTGCAGATTGGATTTTAACCTATTTAAAACATGTCATCAAAATTCTAAAATTAATCTTAATCAGGAAAAATTACTAATGATATTCCATAAATTATTTTTTTAATTTTTTCAAAAAGATTCGAATTAGCTAGTTTTTCTCTTCTTTTTTTTGGTTGAATTTTGAATTTGAAAGAGTCGAAATTGAAGATAAACTATGTTTCAAAATTTAATTGTCATTTTTTTCATGTTTTCTCCTCTTTTAAACCGTTCAATTAAGTGTAAATATCATTCATTATTAATAACAACATAGAGTTAAAGGTAAATTGAGCAAATTGGCTATTTCTGGCAATTTATTTAAGTGTGTATCAAACTGGTAGCCCTTCGCATTAATCAGTACCCAAGAAGTAGCTCTTGGTTTCAAAAAGGTTGGTGACCCCTGACTTAGACCCTTTATGGTCCCCGGAAGCCCTAAAGGTAAAAAAAAAAAAAAAAAAAAAAAAAAAGGCATATATTTTGTTATGGTTTGAAAATGAAAAATATCAAAATGGCCCCCGCATGCTTTAATTTTTCCGTGTGCGGCCCTCAGTGGAAAAAGTTTGGACACCCCTGGTATGCATGCAGTTGCCAGCCACACCAAAGTTGTTCCAGGCACAAAAGTTGCCCTCGCAAATGGTGCTCATGCCGCGTCTTCACTTCCAGCATGCCCAGACTACCTTTTGTCATCATTTGCAGAGGTGGCAGATGTGTGGCTGATACTGGCGCAGCAGGGGAGGGCATCACTTTGGCTGCAGGCAGTCTGTCCAAAGTTCTAGTAATGTGCTCCAGCAGCTGAGAACGTTCTCCTCGGCTGGTTTTTACGCAGACATCTGGAGGAGATCCCCAGGTTCCACATACGCTAAAGTGAAACCATCAAGGAATGATATTTAGTGCACGCTCGTCTATTCATCTGTTCTCGTTATGTTTCATTCACGTTAATATGGCGGGGAGAATCCGCCACGCAAACACATGCAAATCACGGTAATCATCCTTTTTCATCTTTACAACGAGCGGCGCACAATGAGCGTGTTTACCAGTTATTATCAATCCCTAACACACATTATCACATCAGAGAGATAGCAAACTAATTAGAGCGACCCACAAACACGATCAGTCCAGACTTGTGACTGCAAAAAGACGAGACGTGCCTAACGATGTTCTGGATGTTACGCAACAGAGCAAAACATGGCGTTTATCGTGGGCGTTTTGTAGGTAAATAATACGTACTCTTGTGGAAAGGAATCAAATGGAGGTTTAAAGGCCTACTGAAAGCCACTACTACCGACCACGCAGTCTGATAGTTTATAAATCAATGATGAAATCTTAACATTATAACACATGCCAATACGGCCGGGTTAACTTATAAAGTGACATTTTAAATTTGCCGCTAAACTTCCGGTTCGAAACGCCTCTGAGGATGACGTATGCGCGTGACGTAGCCCGGCGAACACGGGTATGCCTTCCACATTGAAGCCAATACGAAAAAGCTCTGTTTTCATTTCATAATTCCACAGTATTCTGGACATCTGTGTTCGTGAATCTGTTGCAATCATGTTCATTGCATTATGGAGAAGGAAGCTGAGCAAGCAAAGAAGAAAGTTGTCGGTGCGAAATGGACGTATTTTTCAAACGTAGTCAGCAACAACAGTACACAGCCGGCGCTTCTTTGTTTACATTCCCGGAAGATGCAGTCAAGATGGAAGAACTCGGATAACAGAGACTCTAACCAGGAGGACTTTTGACTTCGATACACAGACGCCTGTAGCGAACTGGGACAACACAGACTCTTACCAGGATTACTTTGATTTGGATGACAAAGACGCAGACGTGCTACTGTGAGTATGCAGCTTTGGCTTCTAAACATTTGATCGCTTGACCGTATGTGCACAACTTTTTTTTGCGTATGTACGTAACTTTTTTAAAATATATAAGCTTTATGAACCTTGGGTTAGGTGAACGGTCTTTTGGGCTGAGTGATTGTGTGTGTTGATCAGGTGTTTGAATTGTATTGGCGTGTTCTATGGAGCTAGGAGCTAGCATAGGAGCTAGGAGTTAGCATAACAAAGACTTAGGTGTTTTTATGCAGGATTAATTTGTGTCATATTAAATATAAGCCTGGTTGTGTTGTGGCTAATAGAGTATATATATGTCTTGTGTTTATTTACTGTTGTAGTCATTCCCAGCTGAATATCAGGTACCGTGAGTATGCAGCCTTGGCTGCTAAACATTTGATAACTTGACCGTATGTGCGCGTCACGTACGTAACTTTTTAAAAATATATGAGCTTTATGAACCTTGGGTTAGGTGAACGGTCTTTTGGGCTGAGTGATTGTGTGTGTTGATCAGGTGTTTGAATTGTATTGGCGTGTTCTATGGAGCTAGGAGCTAGCATAGGAGCTAGGAGCTAGCATAACAAAGACTTAGGTGTTTTTATGCAGGATTAATTTGTGGCATATTAAATATAAGCCTGGTTGTGTTGTGGCTAATAGAGTATATATATGTCTTGTGTTTATTTACTGTTGTAGTCATTCCCAGCTGAATATCAGGTCACCCCCGGCTCTCACAGCATCTTCCCTATCTGAATAGCTTCAACTCCCCACTAGTCCTTCACTTGCACTTTCCTCATCCACAAATCTTTCATCCTCGCTCAAATTAATGGGGAAATTGTCGCTTTCTCGGTCCGAATCTCTCTCACTTCATGCGGCCATCATTGTAAACAATAGGGAACTTTGCGTATATGTTCAACTGACTACGTCACGCTACTTCCGGTAGGGGCAAGCCTTTTTTTTATCAGATACCAAAAGTTGCAATCTTTATCGTCGTTGTTCTATACTAAATCCTTTCAGCAAAAATATGGCAATATCGCGAAATGATCAAGTATGACACATAGAATAGATCTGCTATCCCCGTTTAAATAAAAAAAAATCATTTCAGTAGGCCTTTAAAACTGCGCCTTTCTGTCCAGCCATCCATCCATCTTCTTCCGTTTATCCGAGGTCGGGGGCAGCAGCCTAAGCAGGGAAGCCCAGACTTCCCTCTCCCCAGCTACTCGGTCCAGCTCCTCCCGGGGGATCCCGAGGCGGTCCCAGGCCAGCCGGGAGAGATAGTCTTCCCAACGTGTCCTGGGTCTTCCCCGTGGCCTCCTACCGGTCGGACGTGCCCGAAACATCTCCCTAGGGAGGCGTTCGGGTGGCATCCTGACCAGATGCCCGAACCACCTCATCTGGCTCCTTTCGATGTGGAGGAGCAGCGGCTTTACTTTGAGCTCCTCCCGGATGACAGAGCTTCTCACCCTATCTCTAAGGGAAAGCCCCGCCACCCGGCGGAGGAAGCTCATTTCGGCCGCTTGCACCCGTGATCTTGTCCTTTCGGTCATGACGCAAAGCTCATGACCATAGGTGAAGATGGGAACGTAGATCGGCCGGTAAATTGAGAGCTTTGCCAGACAAAGAGCAGCTCGAAGACCTCTATGAAGAACACAAACCAAGGACCCAGATTTCCCTCGCCCGGACGCGGGTCACCGGGGCCCCCCTCTGGAGCCAGGCCTGGAGGTGAGGCACGATGGCAAGCGCCTGGTGCCCATGAGGCCAGGCCGGGCGCAGCCCGAAGAGGCAACGTGGGTCTCCCCTCCAATGGGCTCACCACCCATAGCAGGGGCCATAGAGGTCGGGTGCATTGTGGGCTGGACGGAAGCCGAAGGCAGGGCACTTGGCGGTCCGATCCTCGGCTACATGAGCTAGCTCTTGGGACGTGGAACGTCACCTCACTGGGGGAGAAGGAGCCTGAGCTAGTGCGTGAAGTGGAGAAGTTCTGGCTAGATATAGCCGGACTCACTTTGACGCACAGCAAGGGCTCTGGAACCAGTTCTCCTTTCTGTCTACCAATAATAATCATACCTAGACAATTTTGATGGGCCTGCTATCTGAGATCATTATTCATTCGTTCGTTACGTCTTGTCTCGATTACTGTAACGCATTATTTCCGGGTCTCCCTATGTCTAGCATTTAAAGATTACAATTGGTACCAAATGCGGCTGCTAGACTTTTGACAAGAACAACAAAGTTTGATCATATTACGTCTATACTGTATATACCTTTATATACATATATACCGTTGCGTCTGACCAGTTCTTCCTCCAAGGGAATCTAAGTTACTGGTCAATCCCGAGTTCTTTCGATGACATATATGCTGAGTAAGAAGGACCTTCAAGATAGAATTGGAATATTTTCTAGTTTATTCCAAAGCTTTGGGAGATCAACTTAATCATTACATTCGTATCGGCTGCTCTAGTTGACCTGGCATTCAAACGGAAAGAGACTACTTCTTGAATAGGAAAACGTTCCACCCCCCAGAAATCAATGCCTCCCCCTTCCCCAACACTGATAAGATAAGGAGGGGGATGCATCTTTCTCACATTCCAAAGTTGAGACATAAAACAGACAATCTGAAGACAAAGACAGACTGGTAGAATAAACCAAAGGAATAGTACTAGCTACTCTAAACATGGCTATGTAAAAAGAAAGAACTCTGCATCCTTCCACAATACCTACATATATATACCTATACTGGCTCACCTGCACTGGCTTCCTGTGCATTTAAGATGTGACTTTAAGGTGTTACCACTTACGTATAAAATACTACACGGTTTAGCGCCATCCTATCTTGCTGATTGTATTGTACCATATGTCCCGGCAACAAATCTGCGTTTAAAGAACTCCGGCTTATTAGTGATTCCTAGAACCCAAAAAAAGTATGCGGGCTATAGAGCGTTTTCTATTGGGGCTCCAGTACTATGGAATGCCCTCCCGGTAACAGTTAGAGATGCTACCTCAGTAGAAGCATTTAAGTCCCATCTTAAAACTCATTTGTATACTCTAGCCTTTAAATAGACCCCCTTTTTAGAGCAGTTGATCTGCCGTTTCTTTTCTTTTCTGCTCTGCCCCCCTCTCCCTTGTGGAAGGGGGGGCACAGGTCTGGTGGCCATGGATGAAGTGCTGGCTGTCGAGAGTTGGGAGTTGGGTGGACTGCTCGCCTGTGCGTCGGTTGGGGACATCTCTGCGCTGCTGGCCCGTCTCCGCTCGGGATGGTTTCCTGCTGGCCCCACTATGGACTGGACTCTCACTATTATGTTAGATCCACTATGGACTGGACTCTCACTATTATGTTAGATCCACTATGGACTGGACTCTCACTATTATGTTAGATCCACTATGGACTGGACTTTCATAATATTATGCTAGACCCACTCGACGTCCATTGCTTTCGGTCTCCCCTAGAGGAGGGGGGGGGGGGGGGGGGGGTTACCCACATCTGCGGCCTCTCCCAGGTTTCTCATAGTCATTCACATTGACGTCCCACTGGGTTTTGAGTTTTTCCTTGCCCTTATGTGGGCTCTGAACCGAGGATGTGGTTGTGGCTTGTGCAGCCCTTCGAGACACTTGTGATTTAGGGCTATATAAATAAACATTGATTGATATCTGTGCCCTGGACCTCTGGCCGGAGTCGCCAGAAGCCGCCATACCTATTTGATGGTGCCGAGTGTCTGAATCCGTGAGTTTTAGGTGTAACTGTACAAAATGAATTCCAGAGCTTGCCTAGAACGTTAGCATGTGCACATTAAAATGCTAACGCTTAGCAAATGTGCTAACGATGGCATTCTAACAGTTAGCGTGTCTCACGCGTCAATTAACACGGCTGTAAGAGGTATGGCTTCGGAAAATAGAGAAAAAAGTGCAAAAGTCGATGTAAAAGTTTGCATGATTAACTTAGCAAGCTAGCATGCTATCATTTGCATGCTAAACGTTCAAATGTGTCACATAACAAGTAATATGACTCTGGGGTAAACGGTAGCAAAACTAGCTCAAAAAGTTAGCACGCTAATGTTAGCATGCTAGCAAGCTGATGTGACCATAATAATAGTTAGCATGTGTCATATACCAAGTTATATGACTCTAAAGTGTATGGCTGGGGAATTACAGAAAAAAACGAGTACAAATAGCTACAAAAGTTGACCCTTTAAGGTTAGCATGCTAACATAAGCTAGCAGTTAACAAGTGTCACATACCAAGTTATATGACGGAAGGTTAACGGTAGCAAAGTTAGCTCACTTTAATGTTAGCATGCTAACATGCTAACGTAAACAAGCATACAGTTAGCATGTTTCAAATACTGAGGTATATGACTGTACGATGTATGGCTGCGGAATTAGAGAAAACAAGTGTAAAGTAAGAAAGACAAAGTTAGCACTTTTTTGTTAGAGTGCTAACATGCTAACGTTAGCACAAATGAAATCCTTTGAGAGAAACAAATAGGTCAGTTGACATCACATGGACAAAGATAAGACCTTCTGGAAGAAAGTTCTGTGGTCAGATGAAACAAAAAATGGAGCTGTTTGGCCACAATACCCAGCAATATGTTTGGAGGAGAAAACGTGTGGCCTTTTATCCCAGGAACACCATTGGCGGTCACTCGAATGAGTATGACGATCCTCCTGGTAGGGGTGTATCCCTTTATGGAGGATGCCTGTGCGTGACTTAGTTTAACGTGGGGAGACTGGTGCACACACAGTCACCACACAATCCTTGACAGAATCGGGTCAGGGTCCAGTGGCAAGTAGTCCAAGATGACTGAGGACCCTTTTCTGCTGCAGCCTTCTTCCGCCATCGCAGCCGTTGTGGTCTTCACCGTATCCCTGGCTGGGGGGCAGTCAGGTACTAGGCTTTTGCCAAGGGCCACCTGGGGTAACAGTAGTAAAGGGGTTAACCTCCTAGTGCCCCAAGACCCCATAGAGGAGCCTATGCACTTTAACATCATGCCCAGGACACAATGCCTACCGTCAAGCATGGTGGTGGTAGTGTTATGCTCTGGGCCTGTTTTGCTGCCAATGGAACTGCTGCTTTACAGAGAGTAAATGGGACAGTGAAAAATTAGGATTACCTCCAAATTCTTCAGGTCAACCTAAAATCATCAGCCCGGAGGTTGGGTCTTGGGCGCAGTTGGGTGTTCCAACAGGACAATGACCCCAAACACACGTCAAAAGTGGTAAAGGAATGGCTAAATCAGGCTAGAATTAAGGTTTAAGAATGGCCTTCTGTCAGGTTCAAACACTGATGACATCTATTAAACAGACGAGAAGCAAGGAATCATGCAGAGACAGAGTTGAATTTGGCTCAATGAGGAGACACATGTTTTGGGCTGTATTCTAGTTACAGATCCAAACTACGTTCTAAAATTCCAGCCCGTGTGCTTCCTCTATTTATTTGGTAGGTCCCTGTTTACATCACTGAAGCTGTCGCCGAAGGTAGGGGGGTAATATTGACAAGTTAGACACAATATATGATTACACAAAAATGCAAATGTGTTGACGCTGGTGCTATCGCCTTGTCTCTGCTCCGTCTGCGTCACGGCGGCGTTCGGGCCTTGGCAATCAGCAGGCCATTCCTGATACCGGACTGGCTTGCAATCTTTTGGATTGCCGGCTTTGCACGGACAAAGAAAAAATACCACTTCAGCACAATTGACAATAATTATAGCAACGGCCCCTTAAGCATAAGAGTTGTGCGATAATATACGCATACAAAAATGCAA
This sequence comes from Entelurus aequoreus, assembly GCF_033978785.1. Taxonomy (NCBI): domain Eukaryota; kingdom Metazoa; phylum Chordata; class Actinopteri; order Syngnathiformes; family Syngnathidae; genus Entelurus; species Entelurus aequoreus. The sequence continues at coordinate 99,258,693 of NC_084732.1, read as the reverse complement.
ATGTGTTGACGCTGGTGCTATCGCCTTGTCTCTGCTCCGTCTGCGTCACGGCGGCGTTCGGGCCTTGGCAGTCAGCAGGCCATTCCTGATACCAGACTGGCTTGCAGTCTTTTGGATTGCCGGCTTTGCACAGACAAAGAAAAATACCACTTCAGCACTATTGATAATAACTATAGCAACGGCCCCTTAAGCATAAAAGTTGTGCGATAATATACGCATACAAAAATGCAAATGTGTTGACGCTGGTGCTATCGCCTTGTCTCTGCTCCGTCTGCGTCACGGCGGCGTTCGGGCCTTGGCAATCAGCAGGCCATTCCTGATACCAGACTGGCTTGCAATCTTTTGGATTGCTGGCTTTGCACGGACAAAGAAAAATACCACTTCAGCACTATTGATAATAACTATAGCAACAGCCCTTAAGCATAAAAGTTGTGCAATAATATACGCATACAAAAATGCAAATGTGTTGACGCTGGTGCTATCGCCTTGTCTCTGCTCCGTCTGCGTCACGGCGGCGTTCGGGCCTTGGCAATCAGCAGGCCATTCCTGATACCGGACTGGCTTGCAATCTTTTGGATTGCCGGCTTTGCACGGACAAAGAAAAAATACCACTTCAGCACAATTGACAATAATTATAGCAACGGCCCCTTAAGCATAAGAGTTGTGCGATAATATACGCATACAAAAATGCAAATGTGTTGACGCTGGTGCTATCGCCTTGTCTCTGCTCCGTCTGCGTCACGGCGGCGTTCGGGCCTTGGCAATCAGCAGGCCATTCCTGATACCAGACTGGCTTGCAATCTTTTGGATTGCCGGCTTTGCACGGACAAAGAAAAATACCACTTCAGCACTATTGATAATAACTATAGCAACGGCCCCTTAAGCATAAAAGTTGTGCGATAATATACGCATATAAAAATGCAAATGTGTTGACGCTGGTGCTATCGCCTTGTCTCTGCTCCGTCTGCGTCACGGCGGCGTTCGGGCCTTGGCAATCAGCAGGCCATTCCTGATACCAGACTGGCTTGCAATCTTTTGGATTGCCGGCGTTGCACGGACAAAGAAAAAATACCACTTCAGCACAATTGACAATAATTATAGCAACGGCCCCTTAAGCATAAAAGTTGTGCGATGATATACGCATATAAAAATGCAAATGTGTTGACGCTGGTGCTATCGCCTTGTCTCTGCTCCGTCTGCGTCACGGCGGCGTTCGGGCCTTGGCAATCAGCAGGCCATTCCTGATACCGGACTGGCTTGCAATCTTTTGGATTGCCGGCTTTGCACGGACAAAGAAAAATACCACTTCAGCACTATTGATAATAACTATAGCAACAGCCCTTTAAGCATAAAAGTTGTGCGATAATATACGCATATAAAAATGCAAATGTGTTGACGCTGGTGCTATCGCCTTGTCTCTGCTCCGTCTGCGTCACGGCGGCGTTCGGGCCTTGGCAATCAGCAGGCCCTTCCTGATACCAGACTGGCTTGCAATCTTTTGGATTGCCGGCTGTGCACAGACAAAGAAAAATACCACTTCAGCACTATTGATAATAACTATAGCAACAGCCCTTAAGCATAAGAGTTGTGTGATAATATATATATATATATATAGTCGGAGAGATTACATCACATGCTTCTATCTGACATATGTATTAAATGACAGCCTGATACAGTAACCATGGAGGCCGATACAGTAAGAAGTGATACCAAACCTGTTTTGTCCCTTCTGTGTTTACGACCTTGGCAAATTCCTTCACCCGCGTCTTTGCTATGCATTATCCCTCCCATTTACCCAGGATTTATTGACCGTAGCGCGGTGGCTGCGAAACCGGGGCAAACAATTTGATCGATCTGGTTTGGAGGAGCCTTGAATTGAACTTTGTGCAGCTCCGACTTTCAAAGGCAGAGTTGGAAAAAGTTGCTGGAGGAGGTTTTTGATCTCGCCGACTGTAAACACGGAGACGTTTAATGGCTGCACTGTAGCTGCTGTTTGCTACGCTGATGTCGACACGTATGTCGTGTAAACAAACTTTGCTTTCACGTTTGCAGCAAACGGACGTTTTGTCCCTCTAGGCTGAATGTTTGCAAGTGAATTTAGCCTCTAGAGGAAAGTGCTGAAACTTTCATGCACAGCAAGTTTCATGAAGCTTCCCAACATTGGAAATAACAAACTGAGGCACTGGCAACTTTCCAATATTAAACTTAGTTTCTCCTTTCATGCAGTGATTCTCTATTTAATGTCAAAAACTCAGAAAATACACTGAGCTACATTTTTTATGCATTAGTATTTTCACAAATTGTTTTATCCTACCACCTCTGTTAGCTCAGTACACGTGTGTCCCTGTGCTCTTACTACTACTACGTAGTAGGGGTAGTAAATACATGTGTGTCCCTTGCACTTACTACTTGTACCTAGTAGGGGTAGTAAGTACTCATGTGCTCCTGTGCTCTTACTACTACTATGTAGTAGGGGTAGTAAGTACATGTGTGTCCCTTGCACTTACTACTTGTACCTAGTAGGGGTAGTAAGTACACGTGTGTCCCTGTGCTCTTACTACTACTACGTAGTAGGGGTAGTAAATACATGTGTGTCCCTTGCACTTACTACTTGTACCTAGTAGGGGTAGTAAGTACACGTGTGTCCCTGTGCTCTTACTACTACTACGTAGTAGGGGTAGTAAATACATGTGTGTCCCTTGCACTTACTACTTGTACTTAGTAGGGGTAGTAAGTACTCATGTGCTCCTGTGCTCTTACTACTACTATGTAGTAGGGGTAGTAAGTACACGTGTGTCCCTGTGCACTTACTACTTGTACCTAGTAGGGGTAGTAAGTACACGTGTGTCCCTGTGCACTTACTACTTGTACCTAGTAGGGGTAGTAAGTACACGTGTGTCCCTGTGCACTTACTACTTGTACCTAGTAGGGGTAGTAAGTACACGTGTGTCCCTGTGCACTTACCACTTCTACGTAGTAGGGGTAGTAAGTACATGTGTGTCCCTTTGCACTTACTACTTGTACTTAGTAGGGGTATAAGTACACGTGTGTCCCTGTGGACTTACGACTTTTACGTAGTAGGGGTAGTAAGTACACGTGTGTCCCTGTGCACTTACTACTTGTACCTAGTAGGGGTAGTAAGTACACGTGTGTCCCTGTGCACTTACTACTTGTACCTAGTAGGGGTAGTAAGTACACGTGTGTCCCTGTGCACTTACTACTTGTACCTAGTAGGGGTAGTAAGTACACGTGTGTCCCTGTGCACTTACCACTTCTACGTAGTAGGGGTAGTAAGTACATGTGTGTCCCTTTGCACTTACTACTTGTACTTAGTAGGGGTATAAGTACACGTGTGTCCCTGTGGACTTACGACTTTTACGTAGTAGGGGTAGTAAGTACACGTGTGTCCCTGTGCACTTACTACTTGTACTTAGTAGAGGTAGTAAGTAGACATGTATCCATGTGCATTTACTACTTCTACTTAGTAGTGGTAGTAAGTACACATGTGTTCCTGTGCACTTACTACTTCTACTTAGTAGTAGTAGTAAGTACATGTGTGTCCCTGTGCACTTACTACTTCTACTTAGTAGTAGTAGTAAGTACACATGTATCCCTGTGCAATTACTACTTGTACTTAGTAGGGGTAGTGAGTACACATGTGTTCCTGTGCACTTGCTACTTCTACTTAGTAGTAGTAGTAAGTACACATGTATCCCTGTGCACTTACTACTTGTACTTAGTAGGGGTAGTGAGTACACATGTGTTCCTGTGCACTTACTATTTCTACTTAGTATGGGTAGTAAGTACTTGTGTGTCCCTGTGCACTTACTACTTGTACCTAGTAGGGGTAGTAAGTACATGTGTGTCCCTGTGGACTTATCACTTCTACGTAGTAGGGGTAGTAAGTACACGTGTGTCTCTGTGGACTTACCACTTTTACGTAGTAGGGGTAGTAAGTACACGTGTGTCCCTGTGCACTTACTACTTGTACTTAGTAGAGGTAGTAAGTACACATGTATCCATGTGCATTTACTACTTCTACTTAGTAGTGGTAGTAAGTACACATGTGTTCCTGTGCACTTACTACTTCTACTTAGTAGTAGTAGTAAGTACATGTGTGTCCCTGTGCACTTACTACTTCTACTTAGTAGTAGTAGTAAGTACACATGTATCCCTGTGCAATTACTACTTGTACTTAGTAGGGGTAGTGAGTACACATGTGTTCCTGTGCACTTGCTACTTCTACTTAGTAGTAGTAGTAAGTACACATGTATCCCTGTGCACTTACTACTTGTACTTAGTAGGGGTAGTGAGTACACATGTGTTCCTGTGCACTTACTATTTCTACTTAGTATGGGTAGTAAGTACTTGTGTGTCCCTGTGCACTTACTACTTGTACCTAGTAGGGGTAGTAAGTACATGTGTGTCCCTGTGGACTTATCACTTCTACGTAGTAGGGGTAGTAAGTACACGTGTGTCTCTGTGGACTTACCACTTTTACGTAGTAGGGGTAGTAAGTACACGTGTGTCCCTGTGCACTTACTACTTGTACTTAGTAGAGGTAGTAAGTACACATGTATCCATGTGCATTTACTACTTCTACTTAGTAGTGGTAGTAAGTACACATGTGTTCATGTGCACTTACTACTTCTACTTAGTAGTAGTAGTAAGTACATGTGTGTCCCTGTGCACTTACTACTTCTACTCAGTAGTAGTAGTAAGTACACATGTATCCCTGTGCACTTAGTACTTGTACTTAGTAGGGGTAATGAGTACACATGTGTTCATGTGCACTTACTACTTCTACTTAGTAGTAGTAGTAAGTACATGTGTGTCCCTGTGCACTTACTACTTCTACTCAGTAGTAGTAGTAAGTACACATGTATCCCTGTGCACTTAGTACTTGTACTTAGTAGGGGTAATGAGTACACATGTGTTCCTGTGCACTTAATACTTCTACTTAGTAGTAGTAGTAAGTACATGTGTGTCCCTGTGCACTTACTACTTCTACTTATTAGTAGTAGTAAGTACACATGTATCCCTGTGCACTTACTACTTGTACTTAGTAGGGGTAGTGAAGTGAAGTGAAGTGAATTACATTTATATAGCACTTTTTCTCAAGTGACTCAAAGCGCTTTACATTGTGAAACCCAATATCTAAGTTACATTCAAACCAGTGTGGGTGGCACTGAGAGCAGGTGGGTAAAGTGTCTTGCCCAAGGACACAACGGCAGTGACTAGGATGGCGGAAGCGGGGATCGAACCTGCAACCCTCAAGTTGCTGGCACGGCCACTCTACCAACCGAGCTATACCGCCCCGGTATGAGTACACATGTGTTCCTGTGCACTTTCTACTTCTACTTAGTAGTAGTAGTAAGTACACATGTATCCCTGTGCACTTACTACTTGTACTTAATAGGGGTAGTGAGTACACATGTGTTCCTGTGCACTTACTACTTCTACTTAGTAGGGGTAGTAAGTACTCGTGTGACCCTGTGCACTTACTACTTGTACCTAGTAGGAATAGTAAGTACACTTGTATCCCTGTGCACTTACTACTTGTACTTAGTAGGGGCAGTAAGTACACGTGTGTCCCTGTGGACTTACGACTTCTACGTAGTAGGGGTAGTAAGTACACATGTATCCATGTGCATTTACTGCTTCTACTTAGTAGTGGTAGTAAGTACACATGTGTTCCTGTGCACTTACTACTTTTACTTAGTAGTAGTAGTAAGTACACATGTATCCCTGTGCACTTAGTACTTGTACTTAGTAGGGGTAGTGAGTACACATGTGTTCCTGTGCACTTACTACTTCTACTCAGTAGTAGTAGTAAGTACACATGTATCCCTGTGCACTTACTACTTGTACTTAGTATGGGTAGTGAGTACACATATTTTCCTGTGCACTTTCTACTACTACTTAGTACGGGTAGTAAGTACACGTGTGTCCCTGTGCACTTACTACTTGTACCTAGTAGGGGTAGTAAGTACATGTGTGTCCCTGTGGACTTACGACTTCTACGTAGTAGGAGTAGTAAGTACACATGTGTCCCTGTGGACTTACGACTGCTACGTAGTAGTGGTAGTAAGTACATGTGTGTCCCTGTGCACCTACTACTTGTACTTAGTTGAGGTAATAAGTACACATGTATCCATGTGCATTTACTACTTCTACTTAGTAGTGGTAGTAAGTACACATGTGTTCCTGTGCACTTACTACTTCTACTTAGTAGTAGTAGTAAGTACACATGTGTCCCTGTGCACTTACTACTTCTACTCAGTAGTAGTAGTAAGTACACATGTATCCCTGTGCACTTAGTATGTGTACTTAGTAGGGGTAATGAGTACACATGTGTTCCTGTGCACTTACTACTTCTACATAGTAGTAGTAGTAAGTACACATGTATCCCTGTGCACTTACTACTTGTACTTAGTAGGGGTAGTGAGTACACATGTGTTCCTGTGCACTTACGACTTCTACGTAGTAGGGGTAGTAAGTACACATGTGTCCCTGTGCACTTACTACTTGTACTTAGTAGGGGTAGTAAGTACACATGTATCCCTGTGCATTTACTACTCCTACTTAGTAATGGTAGTAAGTACACATGTGTTCCTGTGCACTTACTACTTGTACTTAGTATAAGTAGTAAGTACACATGTGTTCCTGTGAACTTACTACTTGTACTTAGTATAAGTAGTAAGTGCACATGTGTTCCTGTGAACTTATTACTTCTACTTAGTAGTGGTAGTAAGTACACGTGTGTCCCTGTGGACCGTCAGCGGAGAAAAATGCAACGCCGTTTTATAAGCCGCAGGGTTCAAAGCGCAGGAAAAAATTAGCCGCTCATAATTTACTGGAATTTCAAATAGATAAATTGCAGTAAAGTTGGATAATTTCCGCAGAGATATCATAGTAACTTTTTTTTTAAATCACAGCCATTTTCATTATTGTTTGAAATCACTCAAAGTGGATATTCTGAAAAACAGGCACGTTTGACTAATTAAATAATTAATTAATTAATCATTCTCCTACTTACACGCTGCCTCCTGGGAAAGAGATCTGCGCAATAACACGCGACTCCGCCGTGACAGCAGGAAACACTGCAAAGGTTCACCCGGCAGCACCCGCAGTGAGCAAACTCGCCCACAAGATGGCGGCAGGGCACCAACAATAACACACCTTTTCAGTGTCTTTGTATGAGTTTAACAAAATTGGTTTGCTTCATGGCCGCCAGCGGAGAAAAATGCAACACTGTTTTATAAGCCGCAGAGTTCAAAGCGCAGGAAAAAAAATTAACGGCTCATAATTTACTGGAATTTCAAACAACGCTCCGGACAGGCTAACCTCCGAGGACAAAGCTACGAACTATGGGAGACCGGACTTTCTGCTCCGCCGCTCCCAGTCTGTGGAACGCTCTCCCTGACCACCTGAGGGCACCACAGACTGTGGATGCTTTTAAAAAAGGCTTAAAAACCCTTCTTTTAAAAAAAAAAGTTTTATTGATATATGCATACTAGTTCTAGCTATTAGTCTGTTCTAGTTTTTTTTTTTTTATTATCTTTTTTATCTTTTTTTTTTTTTTTTTTCAATACACTGTAGCACTTTGAGGTTGTTTGCTCAACGGAAAGTGCTTTTTACAAATAAAATGTATTATTATTATTATTATTATTAAATTGCAGTAAAGTTGGCTAATTTTCCCAGATATATCTTAGAAACTTTTTTTTAAATCACATGCAGTTTTTATTATTGTTTGAAATCATTCAAAGTGAATATTCTGAAAAACAGGCACGTTTGAGTAATTAATATTTGGCCCATCAGGTCCCTCACTGTAGTTTATTCATGCCAGGGCACAAACAATAACACACCTTTTCAGTGTCTTTGCATGTGTTTGACGACAACTAACCTGCATTATGGCCGTCAGCGGAGAAAAATGCAACACCGTTTTATAAGCCGCAGGGTTCAAAGCGCAGGGAAAAACGGCTCATAATTTACTGGGATTTCAAACAGATAAATTGCAGTAAAGTTGGCTAATTTCCACAACTTTTTTTTAAAATCACATGCAGTTTTCATTATTGTTTGAAATCACTCAAAGTGGATATTCTGAAAAAACAGGCACGTTTGACTAATTAATATTTGGCCTATCAGGTCCCTCGCTGTAGTTTATTCATGCCAGGGCACAAACAATAACACACCTTTTCAGTGTCTTTGCATGTGTTTAACGACAACTAACCTGCAATATGGCAGTCAGTGGAGAAAAATGCAACACCGTTTTATAAGCCGCAGGGTTCAAAGCGCAGGGAAAAAGGGCTCATAATTTACTGGGATTTCAAACAGATACATTGCAGTAAAGTTGGCTAATTTCCACAACTTTTTTTTTAAATCACATGCAGTTTTTATTATTGTTTGAAACCACTCAAAGTGGATATTCTGAAAAAACAGGCCCGTTTGACTAATTAATATTTGGCCTATCAGGTCCCTCACTGTAGTTTATTCATGCCAGGGCACAAACAATAACACACCTTTTCAGTGTCTTTGCATGTGTTTAACGACAACTAACCTGCATTATGGCCGTCAGCGGAGAAAAATGCAACACCGTTTTTAAGCCGCAGGGTTCAAAGCGCAGGGAAAAACGGCTCATAATTTACTGGGATTTCAAACAGATAAATTGTAGTAAAGTTGGCTAATTTCCGCAACTTTTTTTTTAAATCACATGCAGTTTTCATTATTGTTTGAAATCACTCAAAGTGGATATTCTGAAAAACAGGCACGTTTGACTAATTAATATTTGGCCTATCAGGTCCCTCGCTGTAGTTTATTCATGCAGCCCTGCACAGCACTTCCTGCAAATGTGAAATGACGGACTTAGCCGAAGGGATGACCCACTGGCAGCTCACTGTCATTTGTTTCCCCCGGTGGATTAATTTGTCACCAACATTAGGGCGATCATCCTTCAAGTCAGCCTATGAAAGTCCGGGGATTGGCAGATAAAGGGCATGGGGGATTTTGAGAGGCGAGATTCACGGGGCTTTGTATATATTAGGAGTGTGGCGTAAAGCCTGCAGCTCCCGCTCTGCTTCAAGGTAGTGGAGGCTGCTCTTCTTAATCGTGTCCCCGTGGACTTGGGGAGTCAGGAGTGACCGTGTGCATCGTTACAGTCGATACCTCACATGGCATCCGTGTATCAGTCTTCTCACGACCTCATCACTACCTCCAGGGTTTCACCGGCTTCTTTTTTTAGGAGTCTTGCTTCCTAAAATGCAGGAATTTGCATCAGCGTTTTCAGAAAGTTTTATTTGGAGGTTAGTTTGTGTTTTTAGAATGATTTGTTTTGTGTTTGAATTTTATAACATCAAATTATGCCAAGAATTTTCTTGCAAAATAAAGAATCATTGTTTTGAAATTCAGTGTAAAAAAAATTATGTGCAGATTCTAACTATTGGAATTGTTTCTACAGTTTGAAAATATTCAAGTGTGTATTGTGTTGTGTTTTGCAAGACCCATGTCATGTGACTTCCAAATTGACACCTCATTGGCTGCTTCTGAGATAGGATCGATCGCTTCAGTCTTAATTTGCCAGAAGTGAGTTTTGCTTTTTGAAGCAGTTAATTTTTCGACACTGTTTTTTTTTTACACTGTATTTTTTACACTGAATTTTCATGATTTTTTTTTTTTTTTTTTTTTAATTTAATTTTATTTTTTATTATTATTATTATTATTATTATTTTTATTTTTTTTAATTTTATTTATTTATTTATTTATTTATTTATTTATTTATTTATTTATTTATTTTTTCATGAATGTAATTTTTTTTTTTCACGCTGAAATTTTATAAACTGGAGTTTTTACACTGAATTTTTTTACACTTAATTTTTTTCCACCCTGGGGTTTCATACACTGAATTTCTTGACACTCGTTTTTATAAACTGATTTATTTTACACATAGTTTATATATACTGCATTTATTCAGTGAATAAACATTTGGTGTGTAAAAATTCAGTGTAAAAACTCCAGTTTATTAAATTTCAGTGTAAAAAAAAAAAAATTAAATTCATGAAAATTCAGTGTAAAAAATACAGTGTAAAAAAAAACAGTGTCGAAAAATTAGCTGCTTCAAAAAGCAAGACTCACTTCTGGCAAATTAAGACTGAAGCTATCGATCCTGTCTCAGAAGCAGCCAATGAGATGTCAAGTTGGAAGTCACATGACACGGGTCTTGCGAAATACAACATAATACACACTTTAATATTTTCAAACTGTAGAAACGATTCCAATAGTTAGAATCTCCACATGATTTTTGCCACTGAATTTTTTCACACTGAGATTTTATTCACTGTATTTTTTTACACTGAATTTTCATAAACTGATTTATTTTTTTTTATGCTGAAATTTTATAAACTGGAGTTTTTACACTGAATTTTTTTCACCCTGGGGTTTCATACACTGAATTTCTTGACACTCATTTTTATAAACTGATGTATTTTACACGGAGTTTATATATACTGCATTTATTCAGTGAATAAACATTTGGTGTGTAAAAATTCAGTGTAAAAACTCGAGTTTATAAAATTTCAGTGTAAAAAAAAAAAATAAAATTTATGAAAATTCAGTGTAAAAAATACAGTGTAAAAAAAAACAGTGTCGAAAAATTAGCTGCTTCAAAAAGCACGACTCACTTCTGGCAAATTAAGACTGAAGCTATCGATCCTATCTCAGAAGCAGCCAATGAGGTGTCAAGTTGGAAGTCACGTGACACGGGTCTTGCAAAATACAACATAATACACACTTTAATATTTTCAAACTGTAGAAACGATTCCAATAGTTAGAATCTGCACATGATTTTTTCCACTGAATTTTTTCACACTGAGATTTTATTCACTGTATTTTTTTACACTGAATTTTCATAAACTGATTTTTTTTCTTTTACACTGAAATTTTATAAACTGCATTCTTTACACTGAATTTGTATACACCAAATTTTTATTCACTGTATTTTTTTACACTGAATTTTCATAAAGTGATTTTTTTTTTTTACACTGAAATTTTATAAACTGCATTCTTTACACTGAATTTGTATACACCAAATTTTTATTCACTGAATTTTTTTCACCCTGAGGTTTCATACACTGAATTTTTTAACACTGATTTTTTTATAAACTGATTTATTTTACACAGAGTATATATATACTGAATTGTTTTACACTGAATTTTTTCACACTGAGGTTTTATTCACTGTATCTTTTTACATTGAATTTTCATGAACTTAATTTTTTTTTTTTTACACTGAAATTTTATAAACTGCATTTTTGCATATTTGCTTTGCTTACCCAAAATCAACTGGAAAAAATGTCCCCGGCCAGCTGGACCAAATTCACAACTGTCCATCGAGTGAGTCACTATAATATTAATCATGTCATGCTTGTTAGTACAACTACATACACTGTGGAGCTAGCAGTTTTATTACCAATGCGAATTTATGTCCGTTTCCATCGCAACGCACTTCCGACTTCCGGCTAAAAATGTGCGTTCCTACTCCCGGAAACAAACGTAAGTATTTTCAAACCATGGCAGACTTGGTAACAGACAAGGAAGACCTCTTTATTTTGGACAAATGAGAATTCACAACCTTACATTTTTGAAGCTGAATATACGGAGGATGAACTATTGCTTGTAGTGACTAGACGCGGTATATGTGGAACTTGAGGCGGAGCTATACCGACATAATTTGCCGGCTACCCAAAATCAACTGGAAAAAACGTCCCCGGCCAGCTGGACCAAACAGCTGTGGAGCTAGCGGTTTTATTTCCTCTGCGCATTTATTTCCGTTTCCATAGCAACGCACTTCTGATTTCCGGCAACAAATGTGCGTTCCTACTTCCGGAAACAAACGCGAGCATTTTCAAACCATGGCAGAGGGAAACCGAGAGAGTGAAGTCGGCGTGACGGTATATGTGGAACTTGAGGCGTAGCTATACCGACATAATTTGCTGTGCATACCCAAAATCAACTGGAAAAAAACGTCCCCGGCCAGCTGGACCAAACAGCTGTGGAGCTAGCGGTTTTATTTCCTCTGCGCATTTATTTCCGTTTCCATAGCAACGCACTTCCGACTTCCGGCAACAAATGCGAGTATTTTAAAACCATGGCAAACTTGGTAACAGGCAATGAAGACCACTTTTTTTGGACAAATGAGGATTCGCAACCTTACATTTTTGAAGCTGAATATACAGAGGATGAACTGCTGCTTCTAGAAGCGAGCACAGGGAAGAGGGTGAAACGTCGGAGCAGAGGGAAACTGAGAGAGTGAAGTCGGCGTGACTTGACGTGGTATATGTGAAACTTGAGGCGGAGCTATACCGACATAATTTGATGTGCTTACCCAAAATCAACTGGAAAAAACGTCCCAGGCCAGCTGGACCAAACAGCTGTGGAGCTAGCGGTTTTATTTCCTCTGCGCATGTATTTCCGTTTCCATAGCAACGCACTTCCGACTTCCGGCAACAAATGTGAGTATTTTAAAACCATGGCAAACTTGGTAACAGGCAATGAAGACCACTTTTTTTGGACAAATGAGGATTCGCAACCTTACATTTTTGAAGCTGAATATACGGAGGATGAACTGCTGCGTCTAGAAGCGAGCACAGGGAAGAGGGTGAAACGTCGGAGCAGAGGGAAACCGAGAGAGTGAAGTCGGCGTGACTTGACGTGGTATATGTGGAACTTGAGGCGGAGCTCTACCGACATAATTTGCCGTGCTTACCCAAAATCAACTGGAAAAAAAAAGTCCCACGCCAGCTGGACCAAACAGCTGTGGAGCTAGCGGTTTTATTTCATCTGCGCATTTATTTCCGTTTCCATAGCAACGCACTTCCGACTTCCGGCAACAAATGCGAGTATTTTCAAACCATGGCAAACTTGGTAACAGGCAATGAAGACCACTTTTTTTGGACAAATGAGGATTCGCAACCTTACATTTTTGAAGCTGAATATACTGAGGATGAACTGCTGCTTCTAGAAGCGATCACAGGGAAGAGGGTGAAACGTCGGAGCAGAGGGAAACTGAGAGAGTGAAGTCGGCGTGACTTGACGTGGTATATGTGGAACTTGAGGCGGAGCTCTACCGACATAATTTGCCGTGCTTACCCAAAATCAACTGGGAAAAAAAAGTCCCCGGCCAGCTGGACCAAACAGCTGTGGAGCTAGCGGTTTTATTTCATCTGCGCATTTATTTCCGTTTCCATAGCAACGCACTTCCGACTTCCGGCAACAAATGCAAGTATTTTCAAACCATGGAAAACTTGGTTACAGGCAATGAAGACCACTTTTTTTGGACAAATGAGGATTCGCAACCTTACATTTTTGAAGCTGAAAATACTGAGGATGAACTGCTGCTTCTAGAAGCGATCACAGAGAAGAGGGTGAAACGTCGGAGCAGAGGGAAACCGAGAGAGTGAAGTCGGCGTGACGGTATATGTGGAACTTGAGGCGTAGCTATACCGACATAATTTGCTGTGCTTACCCAAAATCAAGTGGAAAAAAACGTCCCCGGCCAGCTGGACCAAACAGCTGTGGAGCTAGCGGTTTTATTTCCTCTGCGCATTTATTTCCGTTTCCATAGCAAAGCACTTCCGACTTCCGGCAACAAATGCGAGTATTTTAAAACCATGGCAAACTTGGTAACAGGCAATGAAGACCACTTTTTTTGGGCAAATGAGGATTCGCAACCTTACATTTTTGAAGCTGAATATACAGAGGATGAACTGCTGCTTCTAGAAGCGATCACAGGGAAGAGGGTGAAACGTCGGAGCAGAGGGAAACGGAGAGAGTGAAGTCGGCGTGACTTGACGC